>NC_084516.1:9795276-10045276 GCF_024500385.1 Phyllopteryx taeniolatus | reverse complement strand
ATCAGTAACACTTTATACAACCCAAATAGAAATTGTCAAATGGTAGCTTCCAGGTGGATGGGTATGTAGTATGCTATGCCAAATGGTTTCCTTGATATGGTTTGACAGTGTGGAATTGAAAGAGACACAGACTCAATTTAACTTTCCACTAAACTTCAAAAGTTCACAAACCAATCAATTTGAGCAATTCCAATGTGAGTGATGAAAAGAGCCCCAGGGTCAACTATTTATATATTTTTTTTTTAATGAAGGCTGTTGTTTACATCAAGATTTGGAAAATTGCACCAATGAGTTAGAATGTGTCAAAGAGTAGAATTTATTCAGGTATTATTACTTCAGCTGAGGTGGCGTGGGTTTGGCCTATTCATTATTTGGTTCTCAGGAACTTTGTTTTACATTTTTGATAAATGAATATGAAATATATTTTTTCTTTACCTTTTCTTATGCTAGACGTCAAAATAATGGCATCTCCTGTGGACAAAAGTGGTGAGTTTTGGTATGATGTTATATAGATGTTATATGTTATATATATATTATATAGTATAATGTTGAATAGAACTATGAGTCACATTAATGTGAATTATGCTCAATACTATGTTGAAAACAATCAGTTTTCCATGCTCCTGTAAATATAATTGTTAATTCCATTCTGAAGTATAGCTGCTCATGGTAGAAACGAAAACAAACAAAACTTTGCATTGTGTACTTTGCCAAATGACGAGTGTGAGGCTCAAGCTGTTTTAAAAGTCCTGTATTTTGGCTATTTAGACCTCCATAGAGTGACTCTCGAACATGGACTAAAAGTGTAAATTTCATTTTTTAAAAACACTTGGTTTTGTAATACAAGTGTCCAGAAAAGGCCCCTCTGGCAGCTACTTCTGTTTGACCCAGTTTTATATCCGCTTTGTCCATATTTGGCTTAGACCACCCCCTTTCCTCTGATTGGCTGCCTCTGTGTAGAAGACTCACTTGTGAGAGAGCACGTTTGTTATGTTGACAGCGCTAACTCCGGAGCGGAGAGGGAGGCGGAGATCTTCACTAGTGACGTAGATAAGCTCGAGAAATTTTAATCACCTGATTTCACGTCTAGAACTCAGGAATGCGTGGACGATTTTAATTCAAATTTTACGTTTACTGAGGCACCACAGAGACAATATTACATCCCAAATACTAGAAAAAGTTGGTTTGGAAAAATACAGTATGTCCCCTTTATCACAGCATTCCAGCAAAATTGTGCATCAGAGAAAATAAATTATATTTCTTTTTATCAACTTACCAGTCAGAACTCACCGAGACAGGACATTGCTGTCCAAAGTACGTGTTCACACAGCTGATGCAGTTTGCCCCATTATTACAATTTTGGCGGCTGTGGTTCAGTTGGGAGGGCCGGTTGTCCACTGACTGAAGGGTTATCGTTCCAAATCCTGGCTCCGACCGTCTGCTGTCAAAGTGTCCTCGGGCAAGACACTGAACCCTAAGTTGGTATTGTAAATGAGAAACTTTTCTCAATTATCTTAACTGGTTCAACAAACAAAATTATTATAGATGAGTGGGGATGTCAGCATGACAGCAACAATTACTTTCAACGCAAAGGGATTTGGACAATTTGTCTTGGGTGTTAAACTTCACACTCTGGTTAGGATTTACGGTTACATTCTGCCTCCGACAGTACTTCAGAAGCACGCGCGCGCACGCATACACACACACACACACACACACACACACAAACGATTTCACTTCTCAATTTTCAGTGCAACGTTATCTTACAAATCTGTTAATTGTATTTAACAGCACAGAACTCTGACCTCTTCATGCAGTAGATATCCTACACAGTCAGATATGAAATGGTGCTGTAGCCATTAAATGGTTTTCTAACAGGGTTAAGAGAGATAGTGTTTCTAAGTAGCTTGCCTTTTTCTTAATCTTGTTTATAAAAAAAAAAAAATTACAAAAATAAAAAAAAAAAAGCAATGCAATGCTTACATTCTAGACTACAGCAAATATACAAAAATTGACCGTTCCTGTGTTCTAATACTATTGGATGGGAGTCTTCTTAGGTCTAGAGATGGTAAATTCTTCATTTTACTCTAAGTCACTCATTGAAGTCACTGACTGAAGGGTCCGGTTCACTTGAATCACTTGAGTCAGTGTTTTTGACTCCCCTAGAAGTGTGCGTGTACTTTAAGAATTCAAAATTTTAGTTAAAACTATTAGAGGAAGACACAAAAAGAGAGCTTCATAATTCAGCAGAAATTACATCAAGCTAATTCCTCTGACCACGGGCAGATCTAAGGGCCATCCATCCATCAATCTTGTCCCGCTTATCCAGAGTCGGGTTGCGGGGGCAGCAGGGGTCGTCCCCAAAGCGTCCTCCCGGTGGGACATGCCTGGAGCACCTCACCAGGGAGGCGTCCAGGGGGGCATCCAAACCAAGCCACCTCATCTGGCTCCTCTCAATGCAGAGGAGCAGCGGCTTGACTCTGAGCCCCTCCCGGATGACCAAGCTTCTCACCCTATCTCTAAGAGCGAGCCCGGACACATTGTGGAGGAAACTCATTTTGGCCCCTCGTATCCGCGATCATGTCCTTTCAGTCATGACCCATAGGTGAGGATAGGAACGTAGATCGACCGGTTTATCGAGAACTTGGCTTTTTTGGCTCTGCTCCTTCTTCACCACAACAGACCGATACAGAGTCCGCATCACTGCAGACGCTGCACCGATCCGTCTGTTGTTCTCCCGCTCCATTTTTCCACTCACTCGTGAACAGGACCACGAGATACTTGTACTCCTGGAGCACGATCTCTCGAGCCGGAGAGGGTACGCCACCCTTTTCTGACTGAGGAGCATGGCCTCAGATTTGGAGGTGCTGATTTTGATCACACGCACTTCACACTTGGCTGCAAACCGTTCCAGCGAGAGTTGGAAATCACAGCTTGATGAAGCCATCAGAAATAACAGACCTAAGGTAAGTCACCCAATCCAACGCAACCCTGATAGTCATATTATCAGAAAAATACATAAAATATATATATTTTTTTTTATTCTTATATAGCTATTTTTTTTTTTTATTCTTATGTAGCTAGTTTTTTTTTTTTATTCGTATGTAGCTAGTTTTATTGTTGACCATGTACTCGAGTTAAAACTCTTATAGTCGCATTTATTTACTTACTTGCGACTCTGTTAACGTAATTAGAGTAATACTCAAATTATTTTTCAAAGACAGTTGTCCTTACTTTATGTAATTGAAAGGATTTATTCAGCGGCACGGTGGACGACTGGTTAGAGCGTCTGCCTCACAGTTCTGAGGACTGGGGTTCAATCCCCGGCCCCGCCTGTGTGGAGTTTGCATGTTCTCCCGGTGCCTGCGTGGGTTTTCTCCGGGCACTCCGGTTTCCTCCCACATCCCAAAAACATGCGTGGTAGGTTGATTGACAACTCTAAATTGCCCGTAGGTGTGAATGTGAGTGCGAATGGTTGTCTGTTTGTATGTGCCCTGCGATTGGCTGGCAACCAGTTCAGGGTGTACCTCGCCTCCTGCCCGATGACAGCTGGGATAGGCTCCAGCATGCCCGCGACCCTAGTGAGGAGAAGCGGCTCAGAAAATGGATGGATGGATTTATTCAGCAATATTTTTGAAATATAATTTTTCTGGTGCCTCAGTATCTGTAACATGGTTGCGCCAAACACAGCAAAATATATGAAATGACAAATAAAATATCTCCTAACAATAGTACCACCTTTTCTACGGTATTTCTGCCTCCTGCCAAAGACTCATAGGGGTTCAAATCTAAATGCTAATGACAGTTAAGTCCTTGACCCTTTCCTTCTAAGAGTTTGATCGCTAATGATTTTTTTATGATGCAAGAAGAAAAAAGGAAGGCAGTTCATTGTAGAGGGGTTAAAGAACACCTTTCTGTTATTATGAAGCTCTGACCCAGGGAGAAATTGAGATGATTGAGACTGACAGACAAAGGGAAAATAGGAAAATCTTTAGGATTAGAAGAAAAATGCATTCAGAGGTTCAAAATTGTGTATACTGAATGCTATTTGACTGTTTTTATGTTTTTTTTTTTTTTTTTAATGGGTCATAAATCAGGAGATTGACTTTTCTTCCTTTAAGTCTGAAAATATTTAAATCATATTGACAGACCATACAGACAATGGATAAGAATGTTAATAACAGCAGACCTATTAAAATATGTGTTGATCAGGACGAGGTAAAGTATGGCCCGTGGGCCACATAGGAGCCCCACCATTCTTTAATCTGGCCCAGGGAGCATTTACATTATCCTGTAATAGTTGTTATATTACGTTCACCTTTCTTTCCCTAAAAGTGTATTTATTATTTCATTATTTTGTACTCAGTCTATTTATTTATCTCATTAAATAGTTAATTTCTTTATTGTAAATACTAAAATGTTAATAAAATAATTGTATATGTAAATGTATACAGTACAATAAAACACTATATATTTATTTATATACTTATTTTTAGTGACTTTTTTTCCACTTTCCATCAAACGCGTGGAGGTTTTGTGCTAACTAGGACTGCTATTTTGAAATTAACATAATTTCCTCTACCTTGACTAAGGCCCCAGTTCAAACTGAAGAAACACAGCCCCATAGCATGATGCCGCCACCGCCATGCCTCACTGTAGGAATGGTGATCTTTTGGTGTTGAGTAGTGTTATGATTGCGTCAAACATACCTTTTGGAATTATGGCCAAATAGTTGAAGCTTGATTTTGTTGCACCATCACACATTTTCCCACGTGTTTGCAAGATTATGGGACCAAAACCTCAACGGTAGTCGTGATGCAGACTAGCTTCTCTCCAACTGCTAGTTTCAATGGCTTTTGTCTGCCATGGGAGGCCTACCATGAGACAGTGGTTCAAATCCTTAGAGATAAGCTACTGCCATTCCACATGTATGCTTGACCAAGCATTTTAACGGCTCACTTTCAATAATGGTAGGACTGGAACGGCAATCATCCCTTTCTTACTCACATAGCCAATTATAGTCCACATTTCTATCAGAAGGAAAACTACCACCACCAAAAAAATAAAAAAATAAAAAAATAAGTAAGCCACATTAACTAATTTCATGAGCAACTGATTTAATGTCTTCCGGTTACATGGACAGCATTGATTGATTCAGTTGTTTCTTGGCACTTGCAGAATGCCACAGGCAACAGCTTACATTTCTACATTCTGTAACCAAGGCAAAATTAAGCAAATAATTGTGGTAATGGAATGGCCTGGAAAGCTGTGATAGCAAGATATTGCCATTACTGGTAACCCAATTATGAGGCTATATCACTGTCAACAAAATGCTTGGTAGTTGATGACTGGTAAACAGAGATATAACTGGGTATCATCACAAATGTGAAATTAATTAATTTGCTATGTTTATGTGTTCGTCTCCGTATAAAGTGGTGAAGCTGTTTGGTGCGTTTATATAATTACTTGTATGTATGTATTCTGGATTTGTTGTACCGTAGATGTGTATAAACCATGGCAAAGGATAATGAGGTACAGTGCATAATATAACTTGAAACAAATTATATTAATTTAACTTGTATAGTTTGGTATTGCATGAACAAAGTTGAATAAAAGTGCATAGTACTTTAGCACACTTAATTTACACAGGAGAGTGTATGATATAGCCCTGTTGCAGGTCTAGCTTTAATATTCCAGCCATAGTACATAGCTCCATTTTCAATGTTTCAATTTTAGTTCAGTATTTTCATTAACACAGATTTATAAAATATACATATTTTACCACTGAATTGTTGCTGTGGTGTTACATTACAAGCACACACATACTTGTCAGAAATGTAGAATTATTTGATTATCACTAATGGCAGCCAATTCCCACCATGCTAGCTGCTATAGCCTTGATGCTAATGTTGGGCAAAGTCAACGCTGTAAAATAAGGTGAGGTGTCTGTGTCAACTATTCTGGGTCATTAAGTAAACCAATCTCGGTTTGATTTTCGCTTGTCTTTGCACACAGTTAGGCAGTGAAAGATGTTAGAATTGTGTGCGGACCGTTGTTGTTTACAACAGCTACTTTGTCATCACATCATGTCTTTGCCACTTCTTCCAAAACTTCTTTATACTCTGCTAACGAGATTGTAAAATTTATGGCACAGTTGATATTAACAAATCGAACCAGCGACATATTTATGTCTCTTTCTCCAATCAGAGAAAGGAGAAGACAGTACTTTGTCATCACAAATAAATCGCATTGTGTTTGCTAAGCTTGTGTACACAATTTTAACCAGTATAATGCTACAAGACAATGCCATATTATAAGAAGCCCTAAGGAGACCAATCTTAAAGTGCACTTATTTAAATGTCTGAATCTTAATTTTAGGAGGATTTGGGAAATTAGCAAACTGATCATCCAAAATTATAGACCAAATCTGGTATTAAACAACTGTTACCAACCGTTTCATCCAAATCAGAGTACTCACATTTTGTGCTTTTATATAAAATATCTCCATTGCCTTGAAATAGATTCCAACTGTGCTGGTGTGTAAATTAAATGAGCTGTGCCTGGGTTTCATGGCGAATCTGAAGTTGCGGTAAAAATGTGGCATTCATGACAGATTACCAGCATGCTAATGTGATGAGGATTTTTCAAATCCATAACTGACTGTTCCTCCAGTACTTTTTAGGATCCAAATAACAAATAATAAGGTATTGTATATGCAGTTTTAAAATGCTTTACATTTACTGAAGATGTGAGTCTGTGTGTTTATGAAAGCATTAAATCAGAATCATCTTTATTTGCCAAGTATGTCCAAAAAACACACAAGGAATTTGTCTCCGGTCGTTGGAGTCGCTCAAGTACGACAACAGAGAGTCAATTGACAGAGAACACTTTTGAGACATAAAGACATTGAGAAAAACAGTCACTGAGCAATAAAGGGTTGCTAGTTATCTGGTAATGCCGGTACAATTATTATTTTTTTTTTTTGACAATTGTGCAATAAGATGCTGAGTCCTCTCGCACTCAGAGCAGTTCGAATGACTAATCTCGCAATAGTTCGGTGCAATGACCATTGTGCAAAGGGCGCCGAGACTTCAAGGATTGTATGCAGTTTAATGTGACGAGTAGTGCGATAATCTGGGACAATGTTGATTGTGCAAATGTTGTAGATACTTCTCAGTCAGTGTGCAAATGGGGCAGATGCTAATGGGGCGTGAGTGGCCAGTATTGGTCAACAAAAGATATGCAAATAGTGCAGCGTGGTGAGACTACTACAGTGAGTGCACGAGTAATATATAATTGGCCTGACAGAAATGTGACAACAAACTCAGATAAAAGAAATTGTCAGCATGTTGCAATGGAATTGTAAGTTAGCTGTTTAAGAAGTTGAAATTGATTAATATGATCCAAATGGGGTTTTATTGTCCTGAAACAAATTACACAGCATAAAACTATGATGCAGCGACTGTGGTTTAATTATACATTTTAATTTTCTCGCTCATTAAGAAGACTGCGTAATGAATTGAGTCGGGTCGGTGGCACAGATTGCCCCATTAATCATGGTAGTAATAATCAAGTAGAATGAATGATAATGACACCTCAAAATATGTCGTTCCACTAAATTACAGATCACCTCTGGCCCAATCTGCATCCATCACAAAAATGACTGTTTGACCATGAAACATCCTGCAATGTTCATGTAAGTTTTATTCTTACAGCAGGGAAGTTATTTTTTTAATGGCAGGCTTTCCAAGACACACACCCAAATGACACAAAAATGTATTGTGCAGGGGGATGCAGAGAGTTTTGAAGGGGCAGGTGCTCAAAATGAAAACTGGGCACATGGAATATATATATATATATTTTTAATGTGCAAACTATATAAGGTGCACAACATGCTAATTTGTGGCCTCGCAATACAAGTTTGTAGCTCCCTACTGGAAAGTTAGGGTAAGCAAATCGAGAGTGCCTTCTTTGGAAACGGTAAGGTAGTGGGGTAGAGGCCGGGCTAAAGACAATGGACAGGGATAAACTAGTATACATTGAATTTTCTTTTAGGCTGGGAATAAACTACAAAGAAATCAGCATGGGTTCGGTTCCCACTCAGTGACGGTGTGAATGTGGGGGCGAATGGTTGTCCGTGTCTATATGTGCACTGCGACTGACTGGCGACCAATTCAGGGTGCAGTCCGCCTTTCGCCCGAAGTCAGCTGGGATAGGCTACAGCACCCCGCGACCCTAACCAGGATAAGCGGTATTGAAAAATGGATGGATGAATAAAATACAAAGACTGAAAAACCTTGCATTTCAGGCTATTGACAAGATCAGACTACTAAATGACACTTGCCTTTAAGGACACTGGGGGTTGAGGTTTCCAGCAAAGATGCGCGCCATTTGCTTACCCAGATGTCACAGACCACAAATTAGTATTTTGTGTGCACATTATATCTATTTTGGCCACACACACAAATCCCATGTTATGTCTGGGGCTCCTTGGATGTTAGTGGATCTATTCTCCTTTCTTTCCAATAAAACAATTGAGAAAATCCTGTCGTAATGAGGTGGTCCACCTCACTTTCTACATCCACGGCATAAAATTGCTTCACTGCACTCAAACAGTGATAAATTCTTTTACAGAGTGAAGTGAGACACTTAACGTTTAAGCACTTTCAGTAGTACAATAATAACAATTGAGCTCAACAATACATTAAGATTTGATTTCGACTAATTTGACTTAACCACTCATAAAGAGGTAAATGCATTAATTAAAAGTGCACAAATGCCACTGAGTAAAACTACAATGAGAGTGAAACATAAGTCACAAGATAATTAAATGCCCATTGGCAAAACAAAAAAAAAGGTGGGTTTTCTCCACACTCTGGTTTCCTCCCACATCCCCAAAACATGCGTGGTAGGTTGATTGAAGACTCTAAATTGCCCGTAGGTGTGAATGTGTGTGCGAATGGTTGTTTGTTTCTCTGTGCCCTGGGATTGGCTGGCGACCGGTTCGGGGTGTACCCCGCCTCCCGCCCGAAGATAGCTGGGATAGGCTCCAGCAGCCCGCGGCCCTAGTGAGGATAAGCGGTAAAGAAAATGGATGGATGGATGGATGGATGGACATCATTCTTTCCAGGAAGCTTATTACACATAAAACAGAAAGCAAATGCAAACCACACTTGTGTCGTAAATTTTGTGTTCATTTTAATGCCAGGTACCACTAAAGGAATGAAAGCTGAGGTATACAAAGAGACTGTCAAAATATATCTGATTTCATCATACTTTGTCCTATTTGACTTGCTTAAACTTTATTGTATTCCAAGCGATTTTTACTTATCATCAAGAAAGCCATGGAAAATGGGTAGATATCAGCTATTTTTGTTGCTATCATGTAATTTGTCCCAACAAATGTATCTTTAGTTGTACCAGACATTAACAATGAACAAGAAGCTTAAAAAACAAGTGTGGTCAAATCATTGTTTCCATGAATGTATGTGCAAAGCAGTGAGCAACAATTGTGAGCAGAAAATAAGGAAAGCTTTTCTGTTTCTTCTTTATTAAAATAGCTAGCTCGCAAGTCAGGTGTGTAAACTAGGTAATAAAATCAGCCTGAGCCCAGACCTTGATTTGCCCTTACAACACGTAGCGTGTCAAAATGATTTAAACTTTTGATCTAAAAAGGCTTGACCACAGATTCTGACGCCTGCCTGTCAGTGGAATTTTCACACTAATGACTGACTCACTCCACATGATCCCTTCACGTTTACCATTTACGTGATCAATTAATTTGTCATAAATTGTCCACCTTATCAACGTGTAACAGTTTGACTCCACTTACATGAGTTGTTTTCCCTGCGTCATTGCGTACATCCACGCAGCTGCTTGTGTGGACGCCATTGGTGATGCATTCAAGAGCAGCTCGGAAATGTGTTAAACAAAATGTTAAATAGGGATTTATTTATTTCAATGGCTGTAAAGGTGTGTATGAGGTGCTTTCAGACAGGCTTTTACACAAAAACCCATGCAAAAAAAAAAAATGACAAAAGGGCTTTTTGGGCATCAAGGGGGAAAGGGGCAGCACATTGTGCATTGAAGTGAAATGAACATTTTTCCAAAAAAATGTTAAAAACAAACCATTCTCAAGGATTAAATGCAAATTTATAGAAAAGTAGTTTTAAAGTTGAATACAAATAAACTGTACTTAGTCAGTGATTATTTCACGTACCACTCGTCATGCTTGTACTACACTCTGAGAATCACTGCTGTAGAAGATGGATGGACCTATGTCCTAAATTCCAGGACGTGGATTGTTTTGGCATTTAAATGTGATGTGAATCCAAAACACAAAATATGAAAGATGGTTTGATCTCATATATAATCAACATCATGAGCTGTTTCAGAGTTAGACATGATGACAAACTTTAGTCACTGCACGTGACCATATTACAACCTCCACAAGCCAATGAGCATTTTGGAGTCTGTTTTCCATGAATGTGAGAGGCATGAGGTTTAAAAGGTCTATAAAGAAGATTAAAATCCTTGATTGGGATACCTGTTTAGAATGGCGGCAGGTGGGAACTATTTGCATTCTGAATGCCGCTGAAAATCCACTCATCTGATCGCATTGAGGTAGCAGCACGGAAGTAATTAGCACTTATGTTCCAAGCCATATGCTTCTATGTAATCATCATTATGTGTTCTTTTTCTGTTATTCTGTCTAAAAAGAAAGTACATAAAGTAAACTAATATTCAATAAAATAATTGAAATGTGGAATTACGATGGCAAACATTACAAAATATAGCAATTAAATAAACAGGTCGGTGAAGGGGGCGGCACGGTGGAAACTGGTTAGAGCGTCTGCCTCACAGTTCAGAGGTCCGGGGTTCAATCCCCGGCCCCACCTGCGTGGAGTTTGCCTGTTCTCCCCGTGCCTGCGTGGGTTTTCTCCGGCCAATCCGGTTTCCTCCCACATCCCAGAAACATGTATGGTAGGTTAATTGACAACTCTAACTTGCCCGTAGGTGTGAATGTGAGTGCGAATGGTTGTTTGTTTGTATGTCCCTTGCGATTGGCTGGCAACCAGTTGAGGGTGTACTCCACCTCCTGCCCGATGATAGCTGGGATGGGCTCCAGCGCGCCCGCGACCTAAGTGAGGAGTAGTGGCTCAGAAAATTGATGGATGGATGGTCAGTGAAGGGGTATGGATATGGATAATGATGGTCTATGCAATTTCAGAAGTAGAATGATTGATTAAATGAACAAGCCAAATAACACACACACACACAAACACACACACACGTGTTTAGAGTGGGATTTTAATAAGAAAAACTAAATATTTTTGCACATGGAAAGTAATAATCAGCTCTTCATCACATTTTAGCTGACCAGAACACTGAAAAAGCAACATTAGCTGAGTTAGTCACATATTGTGAGGGTTCCATTCCACGAAATAGTAAGATGTACATGTGGTGTGTATTATGTCTATTATGTCTAATATCTATCGTCATTGAAAGGTTTTTTTCAACCATAGGTTTTTTTTTCTGTTGATGAACATTGGCTTCTTTTGAAGATGTTTGATTCACATTTAAATATGTGCTCATAGAAAGTCCTGGATGTTGTTTGTGATGATTGGATTAATACTCTGACATATAATAATGCCATTTAAAGATTTCTTGGTTTCAACTAGTTTTCCGAACTCTGAATATTGTCTCCTGACTGGTGCAGGTGGAAAAAACAAATAAGCAACTGTAATGACAAATGATGTTGCTGCTTGTCTAAACGAATCTCAGAATTTTTCTGTTGTTGTTTTTTTTTTGCCACAGACCAAGGGAAACACGAAAAGCAAGCATTGTTTTATTGTAAGCATTGTTTTTAGCAGCTTTCCAAGCTCACAGATATCTGAAATGTCATTGTTTTATTAACAATGTGACTTCTTTCTAAAAAAAAAAAAAAAAACCATGGAATGAGCGTTTTAAACACCTCTAAAATCATCCATTTAACAAATGTATTCAAGAAAAAAAAACAATTAACTAATGTACGTGACCTATTCTACTGTCCACACTGCTCTTCTCACAAATAATGTTCTATTTGTGCTATTTAAGTAGTTTTTAGGGCAAATAATACCATTTGAAACGTCGCAGTAATTTTGATGCATCGACTCAGAGAACCCATCGGAATTATCTATTGGTGGATAGTTTTACCTGAAACTCGTCAGCGAGACAAAGAAGGGTTTCCCCAAATAGCAGATGAAATGAAAGGGTCCAATAGATATGTTGAGAAATAATGACGTTGCAGTTTTACTCTAATTTGAAAGCATTTTATTTATTTATTTATTTATTTTTTACCAGATTTACTGCTGGTGAACTTACACACACACAAAAAAACGTTTTCCAAAAAGCAGTTTTTCCAAAACAAAAAATTATATTTCTCCGGAACCCATCATCCGATTTTCGGAATTGTGGTGCGTTGTACTCAGGTTGAAATGGCCAATCCAAGCAGATTTAGAATTTTGACAGACTGTCATTTTTCTGAAATTTTGTATGCTGATAGTTTATTCAACAGTTTGAAACTGCATAGAATTTGCATGCGGCACGGTGACTGGTTAGAGCATCTGCCTCATAGTTCTGAGGACAGGGGTTCAATTCCCAGCCCCACCTGTGTGGAGTTTGCATGTTCTCCCTGTACCTGTGTGGGTTTTCCCGCACTCCGGTTTCCTCCCACATCCCAAAAACATGCATGATAGGTTAATTGAAGACTCTAAAATGCCCATAGGTGTGAATGTGAGTGTGAATGGTTGTTTGTTTATATGTGCCCTGCGAGTGGCTGGCAACCAGTTCTGAGTGTACCCCGCCTCCTGCCCGAAGATAGCTGGGATAGGCTCCGGCACTCCCGCGACCCTTGTGAGGATTAGCAGCTCAGGAAATGGATGGATGAATAGAATTTGCAATAACACCATCTGCAGGGTTCTAGAATAACAGCATTCACCCAAACATACAATGTGAGCGGTCAAGTTGTGGCTCTTTCCAGTGGAGGCAATTTACCAATTACAATGTGAGTCTGAATTTAGAAGTACCATTTCTGTGTGTGCCAAGGCTGTTGTTGTTAGTCATGATTTATTTGTCACGGCGAAAGTAAACACAACAAAAATGGCCACATAAAGATTCAATGACTGTGGTTATCGTGATCTCCTGACTGTCTATATTTCACCAACGAGTTATTTTATGTATTCTTTGCTCAAGAAAATGAAATTAGCAGTCATTTCCAATAATATCAGTCCGTTTTGGAGCAATCAGTAAATAACTAATTGCCCTGGGAACAGCCATTTTACACCGCCAAAATCGATATGCTGCCATGTCTTTGTGCAACGTCAGCGACAGAAGTGGAGACCAAGTTCGCTGCATAGCCGGTGTGGACAAAGGAATGTACTATACTATAAAGTAGCAGTACTAACTTATATTTGATATATCGTAGCTGTCGAGCAGAATCTCCTCACCTCCAAAATGACAACTTTTCAGGAAATAAGGAAAACAAAAGGTGTCTTGCTTGAGTTTCCAAACATTTCTTTATACCCCTGCCCACATCAGCAAAACAGCACCCTAAAATTATGTTCAATTGCTTTCAATCGATTTACTATGGAGTCATTGTTTAAAACGGTACAATACGGCGCCAGGGTCTAGCTGTCCTCATTACAAGCTTCGTTCATGCCAAGCTATCATATACTGTACCATTGCACATGCACATCAACACAACAGCACCCCAAATGATGTCCAATTGCTAATTTAACATGCTACAAAATTGTAAATGTATTATGCTTTCATTGATTAAAATGTTACAAATATGGTCTGCAGTTACACGATCCCACCGTCCGTACAAAAAGCCTTTAATCTCACAAAAGCAAATGCCTGTGTGCCGTCGTCTTCCCAAACACTTTTGCAAATGTGTGCGATACAATCAATACAACAATGACCTAACTAAACCCATGCATATAGGAAATATAAATTAATCTGCAGCATTTACCTCCATATGTCTCATGTGGCTTCCTTCCTTCTGCAATGAATCATTAAAGCGATCGGTTTAACAAAAGAAGCCCCGTCAAATGTATCTAACCTCACTATTTTCACTCGTTATCGTCTAAAAAAAACATCCCGCAGGCTTCTGCAGAACAAGGAAACGGGTAGAGCCAGACATTTTTGAGTGATTAGGAGCATTTATAGATTTGTACTTGTTATTTTCACCACTTTAAATTAGTTAATATTGCGTAAAAATAACATACAAACTGGGGAGAGACCAATAGTATTGAATTGTGAAATGTGCTCGTCTTCTGTGGCTGACATCATCAGGTTCACACAGGTTTCAACCTAAATGTGGTTAGGTCAAATTTTGGCTGAAAATCAAATCTGTCATCAGAAAACGAGCCTAAAATTAATACTGAGGCTAGTTTGGGGGGATTTTTTTCTGCATTGTTTTTAAGCCCAGAACTATGGAATAAGTGCAGAACTTCGCAGCATGAGGTAATGTAGGTCCTATAATGAATTTGTGAGCCTCTCCAATCTTTCACACAGTGCAGCCAAATGACTACAGATGTGTGGGTACTAACCAAGCAAGCTCCAAACTTTGGTCTTTCATTTCATTGTAGAGAGAAAATATACAATGTGTGTGGGGAGAGTGGAGACACAGTGAAGCTGCTTGTAGTTAAAATAAGCCGAAAGCATCGATTCAAAACTGCTTAACTGGCATGAGGTCAGTCAGGCAAAAAGGGCAAATGTTTTAGTGAAGGCATGGACAAGGCAAAAGAGAAAAGTCCAAAAAAGTGCAGACTAACACAAAATTGATGGTGAAAACCTAATTGCAAAATTCAAAGACAAAGATTTTTTAGGTCTAATCATTGGTGAACAGACTCAGAAGCTATCTTTGCAGATATATAATCAACTCATAATTGAGGATATGTGGCTGCTGTGAATGAGCAGTGCGCTCTTCTCTCCTTCGAGACTGATTATAATTTTCTTTTTAAGCACTTCCTATCTGCACATAAATGGATCCTTGTACAGCAAAACATAACAAACACTGATGAAAAAGCTCCCTTGTTACTCAGACTAATCCAATTTTTTATCCAAATGTTTCTATTGATGCCTGAATATCCAATAAGGAAATCGTGGTGAAGTGGATTACATCTGCTGCTAACTTTTCCTGTGGTGACTAAATGAGCACTGTTATTATAAAACTCAAGGATTTCCTTGAAAGTGTTTTTTCTTTATTTTATTTTATTTTTTGAGCCCTGTCTTTTAAATAGCAATGTTCTTATAAAATGACAAATGTGACAGTTTTCTTTCCAATAAATACTGCTACAAATACATTATGACTGTTAGTGTGAATTGGACTTATCAGGCACTTCATCCATCAAGTCACTTTTTACCACTTATCCCATTTGGGCAAAAGGCTGACTACACCATGGACTTGTCACCCATCAATCACTGGTTTAATGCAAAAGGTAGATGAATAGGAACTGAGCACCAGGCTCATAAAAGACAGCTGTGTGAACCATTATTACCAATAAGGTATAATGACTTATATCATGTAGAACTGTGAGATGTTTCTTAAATTTTGCTTTCCTCTTGTAGTTCAATATTTTTAATCTATCATAAATATCCCTGTGTAATGCACTACCATTGTACAACACTACAAACTACAACCACAATAATAAAAAACATTATTTAATCAATAATTTTACAGTTATGAACAAGCCTGCACACTATTAACTGAATTGAATACGACAATATTTGCTTCTTTTCATCGGCCCCCTCTTAGTCACAACCAAAGTTTAAATATTAGAATTATATGACCTGCAACACACAAATAGGCTGCATTGGATGTTAAGATCCGCTGTGTAACTTTCATGTCCAAATATCTGCCATGTTCTTCATGAAATTTTGCTGTTGTACGTATACTATACGTACTAGTGCATTAAAAATATGGATCATTAGTGGATCATTAGTCAAACTCTTATTTGATCGCTGTTCCCAGTTAATGATGGGACTGAGCATGACTTAGTAATGGGTCTGTGGTCTTGCGGGGGTGGTGTCTCTTTCTTAATTTAATTGGGAGTTCTAATTTACTTGAAGACCATGACATTTTTTGAGTAATTACAACTTCTCCAAAGGGCTTTTCAGAACTCTAAAGTCTCTGTTCTATATGCATTATTTCTGTTTAATTACTGTATACATTTTTGTATTAATTAAACACAACTGGCTTGCCTAAAGACACATTTACACATGAACCCAGCAAAATGACCGAAAGATCAAAGGAATAATTAAAAGTTAGTTGGCATTCTGTGGAGTGGAGTAATGCTTCAATGGTGATTATATAATAAATTATGTAGGGTGTAGTCTCTTTTGCTCCAAGTCAGCTGGGATAGGCGCTATATGCAGGTCAAATAGTGCCAAAATTCAATAAATAAATAAATACTAGACCCTGTAGCCCTGAACAGAATAAGCGGTTGAAAATTATTCTATGGATAGATGTACTACCACCCAAAAAGGAAACTATTTCAAGAAAAATAACAACAGTCCAACCAAAATTACTATTACTATTAATAATTTTTGTATTGTGGCTGTGAAGTCAGGAAATACTATATGAAATTACCGGTGAGATTGTCATTGTTATCGAAGATTTTTGTTGACTAATTTTGCATTAGTATATAAACTGATTTCTTTTCCAGCCTGGTGAACAAGCTACGTAACTTTTTCAAAGCTACGTTTTAACACAGACACCTCATTCAGTTTGCGGTTCATATTATCGCTAGTCCTTCCTTGAAAACCACCGTCACAGCTTTTTTCTTTATGAAGCTGTTTCATTGGCGTAGTGCTATAATTGGAGAGTGGTTTATAATAAGCATAAATGTCAAAGGTTTTTTTGTTGGCATCTTGCTGACACTATGCTAGTTCTTGCTCAGTGAATGTCACCAGAAGAGAGGACGAGCAAAAGGAATCCAAGAGTATGTGTGGAAAAATCCAATGATGACAGTGGAAAAGGGTGGATTATTCATGAAAAGAGGGGAGGAGAGGGAGATTACAAATGTCAAGGGAGCAGAGTCGTTGAGACATGTATAAAGAATGAGGAGCGAAATGTCACCTGGGATCAAGAAATAAAATTCCACTGATGGGAAGCAGCAAGTGGAAAGAAAACTGTGCAAGAAGAAGGGACCTTCACGGGAGGTTGCAATGACGAGGTCAAAGGCAAGTGGTTTGAAGAGGACAGAAGGGGATTATGGGTGAAGAGTCTGAAGAAGAGTATTACATAATTGAATAAAACATGGAATAAATGTTTTCCAGTACATCACAGCAGTCCCTAAATATGTCATAAATTACCTGAAACACAACACCTTGTATGATGCATAATTATAAATGAACTAAAAAAAAAACCTGATAAAAATAAACACACATGGACTGAGCTCTTGTTCCGGAGCCGTTTCATAGAGGAAGTTAGCTGTGAAAGGCAATTATGTAAATCCCACTGACAGTACAGGGGTTTGCTGGTTGATGATGCTCTCTCTCTCTCTCGCTCTCTCTCTCTCTCTCTCTCTCTCTCTCTATATATATATATATATATATATATATATATATATATATATATTAAATGCATCTTAAGGTAATGTGGTGAGTGGTGGAGTGGTGCCCTAACGTCCTCTATTGGCCATCTTACTTTGATGACGACCTAGTCCATGATTGCCCAAACACATTTGCTTTTTGTGGGGGGGGGTTCCTTATTGTGTGTATTGCTACCGTAATACTAAAAATTTCAGGATGTCCACATTTGGACTGCTTCGCTCTCCCTGATTTATGTTCAATTTCACAGCATCCAAGCATGATCCTGGACCACGCTTTTTAATGCCTAGAGAAAAATGGAGAAGGAAGTAAGCCCTTTTAAAAACTATGGCTCGGCACAAAAATGCAAAGAAAAAGAAAAAATAACGTCTAAATTATACTTTTGTAGCTTTTCAATTTGAGTGAATGTAAAATAATTTGTGAAACCTTGTCTGCATGATACTTGAAGGATGGTGTTGTCAACACTCCTTCTTTACATTTAATTATATTAATATGATACATGTATAATTTAAAATAGAATGGTTTATGGAGAAACAATCAGATTGGTGTTTAACATTATCAGTTAGGTGAGAAAGTCAATGTCAAAAGACACTGTAAAAAAAGTGAGTCACACTTAAATTTGAATAAGTAAGATTGGATCAATCATTGACTTTAACTTACAGTACAAGAAGGTTAGTGCTGATTTTTTTTTTTAATTCAGCTGCCAGAAAGTAAATCAGTCCAAAATACTGTTATTCAACTATTGTTCCCTGTGGGAACTGCGTCTGCACTGCAAGTTAGTCAACCAGTCAGTTAATCAGTCCATTAAATCAGATTAGACCTGGCTAGTTAAAGAACTGTCTTCCACACCTCATTTCTCCCTTCATACTCTTCTCATTCATTACAGGCAAACGGGGAGACACATCAAGTGCAATTGAGCTGTAAAATGAAAAGAGAGAAATCTGAGGCAATAATTTAATACTTCAGAACATTTCAAAGTCATTATCCCTTTTTCTTTAACTTTGTTTCATCTTCTCTTCATAATGGCTCCTTCTTTATCATTTCCTGTCATTGGTTATTGTGCTTTTACTTTATATCCTACTTGAGCACATACAGAAAAATACAATCACATGCATGCTATTAAGGGACCTTTATTATTCCTACCATTTGTAAGGATTCTTTAAATCAATGCCATCGCCCAATAGATTCAATACAGAAACACATTCAGTCCAGGTATACCATTAATTTTCAACATCAAATTCAACAAATTTTAATCGATACAGTATATATAGCCTTACCTTACATCGACCACTGATGTAGGCACGGGGTTCGTGTAATTTGTCATTTCAATCCCTACTCACTGCATTGTCTCTGACTGGCAAATGAATCTTATGGCGCTATATTACCGAGGATCTCATTTGTCTTGAATTAGCTTCTTGATTGTTTTGTATTTAGTTCAAGGGAATTGTCAGCATCACTGTTTTTAGTGTCTGATCTATCGGTAGTATTTAAATACAATATATTCAGTGCCAAATTCAGACTCAGTGTATCTATCTATCTATCTATCTATCTATCTATCTATCTATCTATCTATCTATCTATCTATCTATCTATCTATCTATCTATCTATCTATCTATCTATCTATCTATCTATCTATCTATCTATCTATCTATCTGTTGTGCTTCCTGGTACTATACATCACTGGCATAGATAGAGGAACAAAGGAATAATAGGTGTAGTAAATAAATAATTCGATCATTTCCTACAGAAGACACAATCTCTCACAGCACACTAATGTGCCGCGGCAGAGTGGTAACTATGAAAGACAATTTGCAGCGGTTGCTTTGTTGCCTTTCAAGCCTAAAGTGTGTCTACAATCATTTCTGTTCATTTGTGTGTCTGATTTACTTATTTAGAAATTCAGGATGAATATATACTGCAAATCCTAATCATAACTCTTTGTACACCTTTACACTGCCACACAAAAGCACACACTCATGCATGCAATGTGCATTCACAGGCAGATGCATATTTCATGTTTTTCCTGCATAAAGAAACTCCATTTCAACCTCTTGTGTCTTGACTCACCAGCTGAATCATCTTTAAAAAAAAAAAAAAAAAAAAGCATACTCCAGACATGTCATAATTCCCAAGCAGTTTTTTTTTTCTATCCAATTTATCATGCCTCATTTCTTCCCATATTCCCCATGGGCCCTCTACAGAACTGTAACTGCCTTCACCTTGTCACACTCTAGCACAAATGTCTCCTTAAATGGAGTGTGTGAGAGTGCATGTGTGTGTGTGTACGTGTGTGTCTGTGTGTGTGTGCATGTGTGCGTGTGTGTGTGTGCATGTGTTTGTGTGTGTGTGCGTGTGTGTGTGTGTGAGTGAGAGAGAGAGCAAGAGTATGAGGGGCCGTTAGGGACATTATTCAGGATTAGCTCTCACACTTACTATTCAAATGCTTTCACACACACACAAACTACTGAAAGGCTCTCATAAGGACTACTCAAACACTCTCATACATACGAGCATTTGATTAGTTTAAATGAGAGCATTTGACTTGTGTAAATGAAAGCATTTGAGTAGTGTAAATGAGAGCATTTGAGTAGTGTAAATGAGAGCATTTGAGTAGTGTTAACGAGAGCAAGACTCGTATGTATGAGAGTGTTTGAGTAGTCCTTATGAGAGTCTTTCAGTAGTTTGTGTGTGTGTGAAAGCATTTGAATAGTAAGTGTGAGAGCTCATCCTGAATAATGTCCCTAACGGCCCCTCATACAAAAGGACTGAGATTCATGTCTTAGTCTCGGTTTTCCAAACTCAAATCCCTATTTTTCCCTGTGACCTTCAGCATGCTCTTCATGTGCTTTCTACATTTTCATTTCAGTCTATAGTATTTTTTTTAATTGTAATTTTTTACTTTGCAACATAATTTGAAAGAAAAATCCCATTTGAAATTGGCAAACTTGGCTTTTTCTTGAGACAAGTTGCCACAAAGAAGTTGTGCAAGTTTGTGCAAGTTTGCATTTGCATTTATTTTCAGTGCAAAAGTTCAGTGACGCTTTAGTGTGTAGAACAATGTTGAACATAAATACAGCAGCTTGCCCAAACACCCACTTGCATCTGAACTTTTATTGTACACATAAAATGTGGCCATTCATATGTTGCGCTTTAAGTTTTTATGACATGACCCAGCCAGCAGTCCGACTCACTCTTGACTTAATCCCTTTCTCTATGCTACTTTAACTCCACTTAATGCAAAGCTTGTGTGCGTGCGTGCGTGTGTGTGTGTGTGTCAAACTTGGACTTGGTTAATTTAGCGTTTGCTCCATAATCCTTGTTTGCCTTTTTTTTGTTTTCGAAATTACAATACATTTTCAGAGATTCCTGCACTCCTGCTTTGCCTCCCTGCTTCCCTACACGTGGGTCCGCCTTTTTTGCCTTGCCACCAAAACCACGAACCGTGACACATATGCATGTATTGTTTTGTTATGACAGCTTTCGACAGTATACTGTAGATGTCTTGGGCACTACGGTGCCAAAACTAAATATTGTCGTACCTGCATCAGAGTGCTTTTTGAGCCCTATAACCTTCACACTGCCCTATTATTGTTATTAAATACTTATTTTAAAACCATTAAAATATACCTTGGTCTTCAGTTTTGCGAATTGGTGTAACAATGTTACTGTCATAACTGGCACCATACAAATAAAATTGCTTTGAATATGGCTCGCCGTCATATTTTTAACATGAACATTAGTCATCGTTCCTTTCTGCTGTGTTGCTGCAGTATACAGGGGGTCCTCGGTTTACAAAGTTTCGTTCCTACAGCGGCGCCGTAACGCGAATTCGTGCGCAAGTCAGAATACGTCACAGTCAATCACTAATCCATGCTAATGCAGTAAAGTCATAGAGTAAATATTTGAATTAAAAATGGTAAGTGCTATATTATTACAATCAAAAAAGTTATATTTTTACATCACCCACCATTTGTAATCTCAAAATGTCGAGGATCTTTGTATATCGAGGACCCCTTGTAGATTTTTTGTCCTAAAACTGCTCTCCCAGTCCACCTGAGACTGTTATTTTTTCATCACATTCTATGCTTATTACGTTCAGATGTGTTTAATAAAACAGAAATGAAAAATATATATATTGAACTGGCCACAGAAGAGCTCGTGAGAGAAAAAATATAAGCAAGGTAAAATGAAGACTTTTTTGTTTGTGCTCTGGGGGCTGAAGATGCACACACAGCAGTACACAGACACAACATAGCATTACATCAGCTTTATAGGGTGCTACTGTGTATTATGTGTGTGTTTTAGTCATTCCGTGGTCAAGTCAAGGGGGATATGAGAGAGGGAGAGACTCATTTGCAGTCTTTATGATCAAATCCCAAATGTCACATTGCTACCCTTTCAATTTGCCTTTCAAATATCACGTTTTATGATGAAAATTAAAATAAAGGGCAAATAAGAAATTGGAAGTCAGTGAAAACAGAAATGGTATAAACTTTAATATTAGAAATGGAGCTGAAGTAGATTCAATGTTATTTTGTTATTTTTTTACTCAGTTACAAGGTTTTAGGACAGGGAGCTCCCTCTGTCATATTTTGTAGTTATTATATGGAGAGCAGGACTGCTTATGATTAAAATATATTTTTTCCAACACCCAATTTCAACTAATTTATAACACAATTCCCTTTTAAATTTTAACTCGACTCATTTGCATCGATGCCTGCTTGTCATAACAGCCTCAACCAATGTATTTCTCAAAAGTATCATTGTTTATATATTTTTCCAATGTACTGCTCTTCCCTAGACAAAAAAACATTATTTTATGATTAAAAGTAGCAATAAGATCACTGTTCTTTCATTTACAGGGTGTCTTTATTTTTGTTTTGTTTTTTTGCTTTAAGTTTACAAATGGTGCACAAGAACTAGGTTCAATGTACAAGCCAACCATCGGAGTAAAGCTAAGTAATTTTTCTCTTTTCTTTGGTGACTGTTCTTAATTTGATTGATTTCCATTTATGGCCAAGAAATGTTTTCATACAAATATTATACACAAACTTCCTATTGTTAAGACTTTACGGCTGCAGTAGCATAGGTTAGTGACAGAGACCACGTGTCAGCATATTGGATCTGTCGGCCTTTTTATGGTGGAACAGTTTTGCTGTGCAAATGGCAAGTTTGATATACTTCCTCTGTGATATTTGCTTTGTAATACGGAGTCAGACCAACCCATAATCTTTTTGTTATATTTTTAACCCTCCCATGCTTTAAACACATATAAACGTATTAAGGGATACTTTTTAAACACATCAACGTATTTGAACACAACAACAAAATGTTTATTGCAAGCATAAAATGTAAAGAAAATACTGTATGTACTGTGCGTGTATGTACAACATACACAGGGCTGAACGACATGGACAACATTTTATATCTCGATATTCATGGCATATCTCTCTCGACATCGATACAATACGAAAGGATTATGGGTTCAGTAAAAACTAAGCTTTTTAAATATATATATATATAATACAAAATGAAATGGAAAGTGCAGTTTCATATGTTAGAAGTCACTGTCAGTCATCCACCTTACATAAGGTAACAAATAAATAAATACAAATCTAACATTTTACTGCAGCTCTGCTATAGAAATAACAAATACTGTATATTATGCATGTCTGGCTTCAGATAGGCAGGACCTCTCACAATTTACGATGTTGCTCAGTGTACCACAAACATTGTTCGTGTTGTTTCACATGGTGGAACATAACATGTATGTTGAGCTGCCTTGCTTTGTCGCAATTTTTGCTACGCTCAACCGGCACAACACCTCACTCGAGTTTAGAGCCTCTTTTTTTTTTTTTTAATCCAAAATACTTCCAAATAATGGCGGATGACTAAACAGTATATCATTGATATCATTGATTTTGCAATATTAATATCTTGTATTTCATATCCAGTTATCGATATGATAACGAATATTGTTTAGCCCTTGTGTACATGCATGGGCCTTGAAGAGGTGGGGCCTGGTGTGTTGGCGTGTGATGTCAACGAATCTGCGTGTGAGTTTTCTTTAACTTAAATTTAGCTTTGTCTTTGACAGGACAGCGGTCAGAGATAAACCTGATATCTGGCCGTGAAATGCTATTCGTGAGAGAAATAGCAAAAACCAGAGGCTGACACAGACTGTCAAACCATAACAATGTTTTTCAGAGTCGTAAGAGTCATAGGCTGAAAACAGACAACTCACTGGAGTTTGTTTTGGGTCCCACTGATGCACTTTTACACTATTGAGTCTTATACCAATGTGTGTTTATCTTTAAGAAATGTATCACTGGTAAACGTATCCAATGTCAGAATCCATTGCTTAAATTTGTATCCCCTAAACTGGTCAGGCTAAGCTGATGTGGAAGCAGCTACTTTTACCCTCTGTGTAAACACAGTTTGGAAACATACCCACAAATATATGTACAAGCACACACACAATGCTACAGGACCTGCACAGCGGTACCAACGAGGGAGTCATTATGTAATGTGCAGTCTTCAGTCTTCCCTGGAGCGACTTGAAGCATAATTGATAGAGCAAAGGAGCTCACTGGCTCAGCTATGGGATCCTAAATCGCAAGATACATCACAACAACTTGAGGCAAACTCTGGAACACTAAGCGTTTAAATTACTTGAAGGTGTGGACTACAAGATCAGAAAGACTGCCTGAAAAAATGGAAAATTTCTATTTTCAACAAGGGATACATTTTCATCCTTGATGTAGCATTTGTGTATATAAAACCTACTAAAGCACAAAATGTGTATCATATCAACATATACATAAACACAACTCTCGGTCATAGTTTTACACCTATTAATTTACAGTTTAACTTTATGAAGTGAATAAAAATAAATTGAGAGGACACCAACGCCTAGTCACATCTGCAAAATGTTCCGGTTGTAAAAAGAACATTTTCATTAAACTGAAAAACTCAATCCCAGTTTAAAGCACATTTTGAAATTGTCTCGGGCAGCATCTTTTGTAATAGTAACCCTCCAGCTTTTTGCTACAAGCACTGAATTATGAATAAGCAGCCTTCAACATTAGCTTTGGAAGGTGCAGAATTACTTTTTCAATATTTTTGGCTCTCTTTTGTAATAGTAATGCAGAAATGACCAGTAATATATTTTCATCCATCCATTATCTGAGCCGCTTATCCTCACAAGGGTGACGGGAGCGCTGGAGCCTATCCCAGCTATCATCGAGCAGGAGGCGGGGCACACCCTGAACTGGTTGCCAGCCAATCGCAGGGGACATACAAACAAACAACCATTCACACTCACATTCAGACCTACGGGCAATTTAGAGTTGTCAATCAACCTACCATGCATGTTTTGGGGATGTGGGAGGAAACCGAAGTGCCCGGAGAAAATCCACGCAGGCACGGGGAGAACATGCAAACTCCACACAGGCGGGGCCGGGGATTGAATCCTGGTCCTCAGAACTGTGAGGCTCTAACCAGTCAATCACCGTGCCGAAATATATATATATATATATATATATATATATATATATATATATACATATATATATATATTTATTTATTTATTTTTTTGCTATTTGGCAAGAAGGACAAAAATATTCATTTGGCGTGTTAGCATTACAGCTAGCTGGCATCCAAGCTAATGTTCCAGTTAAGCATATCCATCCATCCATTTTCTGAGCCGCTTCTCCTCACTAGGGTCGCGGGCGTGCTGGAGCCCATCCCAGCTATCATCGAGCAGGAGGCAGGGTACACCCTGAACTGGTTGCCAGCCAATCGCAGGGCACATACAAAGAAACAACCATTCACACTCACAGTCACACCTACGGGCAATTTAGAGTCTCCAATCAATGCATGTTTTGGGGATGTGACGTGCCTTTGCTGTCATCCAATGCTGGTTTATATGCAGCAATTAGTATTCACCACGATAACTATGATCTTTGAACTCTTCATAGCTGTAGGGAAAGCCCTGGAGGCAAATTATTGGCTACTTGTCCTTGATGTGTAGAATTTACTTTTTGGTTACAGTTTTTTTCCCCCCTCCATCTCTAACAACTGCTGTTGGACTACTGAAAGGCTAAATGTTTTTTTTTGTGGAAAAAAAAGTTGGTTGCAAAAAAAAAAAGATTTGACAACTACATGGCCTAGCACTGCAAATTAATTTCAACAGCATCAAGGGAATTACAAAGAGCCCGACGACGTCGAAAAGTGAAAGAGACAGGAAGGGAGTTTCTTTCCAAAGACATAAAAATGATATATTAAAAAAAATAAGCGAGCAGACCAGCATTGTGAGCCAAGGTCAGATTTAGTCAGAATGCGTCAGTGTTCCAATGTCACTGATCTGTGGTACTCTTAACACTATTTCACAAACTGTATTCATCAATCTAAATGGGGAAAAAAAGAGCCAGTCAAGAATTATAGCAACACATTTATTTAAGAACATTGCAGGGTCAGGGAAAAGGCATCATTTCTTTCTTGCAGCAGCTGCAAACATCCCCAGTAAAAATGGTGTTAACCAGAAAAAATGTCAGCTACATTGGCAGCATGAATTATTCGTAATGAAGTGTTACCATAACACAAAATCTTACCAGTTTTATTTTTCGGAATGTACAGGCAATTAAAAATCAAAAAGAGGTGATCAACATCCCTGTCTAACACAAATGTTGCTAATTTGGTGTCGGTGTAGCATCCTCTTAGCTGCCTGAGGTTCCTTTGCACTGCTTGTTTGCTAGTTCGGAGGTGGATATTCCATCATTGTTTTTGCAACGCTCCTGAAGCCCAAGGTAACAGGTCAGTCCGAGGTTGCGGGGGTGTGCCCGTTAATGCACGACCAACGATTGACACCTTGTTAGTCACACGATCCGTATCTAATTGTTTTTTTGTTTTTTTTTATCAGGCATGGTGGTTTCTTAAAAGTCAAATTAGCAGTTCCAGATAGGGCCAGAGAGGGCTGAACCTCTTACTCATGTGCTACTCTCAGGTCATACTGACAGTTTTAACAAATGTGACAAAACTAATTTCATTATATATTTTTTTTTTACTTCCTCTTTAATATGTAGAGTTGTGTTATTTGTGCTTTGATTTAATTTTATGACTAAAAGAGTACAATTCAAATTGAATAAAGTTACAAGGTCAAGCATGACTAAGCTAAAGGGACACCTCTGCCAAGTTCTGTGTACCACCCCAGGATATGATGCTTTATTGATGAAAATCAGCGGTCAGGACGATTAAATTTTTAAGTTAAAAAAAACAAACATTATTCTCTACTCAGCCAATTACACTCTAAAATTCCTCTTTGTGTTGTACAATCCTGAGAGCGGTTTTTGCTCGTTTAAATGAGCGCCATGCAAACGAAAATCACAAGGTTGGGAGGTCACTGAACTCACTAATGAGGTGACATCTCTTTTGCGGTACCTTAAGAAAAAAGCCATTAACCTAAATTAATACTCTTTCGTTATAATCTGTAAATCATTCACCCTTGGCAGCTTTTGCTTAGGAATGTAATTAATCCTACAGCTTGGAACTGGAGAAATGAATAAAATGAGTTGACATTTTGGAAAACAGGTTACAGACTTGCGGCACAGTGGCCGACTGGTTAGAGCGTCTGCCTCACACTTCTGAGGACACGGGTTCAATCCCCGGCCCCGCCTGTGTGGAGTTTGCATGCTCTCCCCGTGCCTGCGTGGGTTTTCTCCGGGCACACCTGTTTCCTCCCACATCCCAAAAACATGTATGTTGTATGTGCCCTGCGATTGGCTGGCAACCAGTTCAGGGTGTACCCTACCTCCTGCCCGATGATAGCTGGGATAGGCTCCAGCACGGCTGCGACCCTAGTGAGGAGAAGTGGCTCAGAAAATGGATGGAAGGTTACAGACTGTAAATATTAATAATGGAGCATAGGGTGCAGCATTTCCCTTTTGGAGAACACCATTTGTTGTGAGAATATTTTACAGTATATACTGCTATAACAAATACAGTACTGACAAACACCAATAATTGTCTGGAATGCAGTATGTAACAACTAACCAGAAACACGTGATGATTTCACCAAGTCTAAAAAGACAAATCATTACTTAATCACATGTAGCAGCCCCTTCTGGTAAATATCCATTATGGAACCAGGAAAGAACCTAGTTCATAGTGATGATCCATCAATTTCCGATAGCGCTTGTCTTCATTAGCCTTACAAGAGAGCTGGAGCCTATTCCAGATGAGAGGTGCGATCAAAGTGACTAATCTCACATACTGAAATTTTGACATTTTTTATCCATCCATCCATCCATTTTCTGAGCCGCTTCTCCTCACTAGGGTCGCGGGCATGCTGGAGCCTATCCCAGCTGTCATCGGGCAGGAGGCGGGGTACACCCTGAACTGGTTGCCAGCCAATCGCAGGGCACATAGAAGCAAACAACCATTCGGACTCACAGAATGGTTGTACAGCACTATAGCTGTAACAGTATGACCACATATTGACAGTGTTCTGTGCTCTACACCCTCAGGAAGGATGCACACTATCTGGGTTATGTATTCAAATTCAGATTGAAACAACTTGATTTATGTATGGACGAGTGATGCACCAAATGAAAATTCTTGTCCGAAACCAAAAATGAGGAACCCTTGGCCAAAAATCCAAGGCCGAAACATTGAAAGAAATTACTATGCCAATTATTGGTAAAATTACATTTACAGCTATGACTGCAGAGCTATCAACCTATAGAAAGTCACTTCCAGAACAATTTGTCTGAATTTTCATCCATCCATCCATCCATTTTCTGAGCCGCTTCTCCTCACTAGGGTCGTGGGCGTGCTGGAGCCTATCCCAGCTGTCATCGGGCAGGAGGCGGGGTACACCCTGAACTGGTTGCCAGCCAATCGCAGAGCACATACAAGCAAACAACCATTCGCACTCACAGTCACACCTACGGGCAATTTAGAGTGTCCAATTAATGCATGTTTTTGGGATGTGGGAGGAAACCGGAGTGCCCGGAGAAAACCCACGCAAGCACGGGGAGAACATGCAAACTCCACACAGGCGGGGCCGAGGATTGAACCCAGGTCCTCAGAACTGTGAGGCTGACGCTCTAACCAGTCGGCCACCGTGCCGCCTGACATTATTTTTTATATTATTTTCAATATATCCAGTACAATGATTGCAAAATATATGAAGGACAAAGCACAGCTCTGTACTTTACAGCCAATCTCCACCTCACTTTAAAACCTACTTGGAATTAAGCTATTTAGCTATGAGAATATAAGGAAATTTAAAAAAGTCTCACGAAGCAACATTTCTTAATTACTTGAGACCTATTACTGTGGACTTAGTAGAGCCCCATACTCAACAGAGCATAGGACCTTGTAAATGATGCTTCAGCAATTGGCTCAGTGAGGAATGACTACAGTTACTTTGACCCCTAAAGTGTTCAGAGTAAATAAATGCTTCAAGAAAAAAGAAAGAAGTGAAGAAAGAGTAGAAAAGTCATGCCTGTGCCTAGGGTAAGTTATGGCTATTTATGTAGTACTAATCAGCGTAGAGCATAAAGAACTGATGTGCATGGATCTAAAAGATGGGGAAAAAAATTGACCAGCGAGAAGCCTGTTGTGTTGTACCCTGGGGTATATTACATGGGGAGCCGTAATAATCAATAAATATGCTTCAGGCGAGGGACACAAGCAGCAGGGGTTCATTCAGGGCCACAGTGTGTTTCTGTACTACTCTATCCCATGGCAAAGTACAAAGGTGTGATACATTGGCTTCACTGTAAGAATGCAGTATAATGCAAGGCTGTTTAATATGAGATGTGCTTGTATATTTTATAGTACCATATTGGAATATTTGGTTTTATTTTTCTTGGGGCGTACAGCTTGTCACCTCTATAAAACACAATCTAGTTACTATATGAAACAGATTGCGTGTGAGTGGATTAGAAGGATTGCGGCACCATGTTCATTATATACTTTTACAAAGTGCTCAAGTTTCGGGGGGGGGAATAGTCACTGAGCACACCAAAAATAATGTATCTTCTGAAATCTGAAATAACTTGGCATGTTTTTTTTACATGAAAATCACCAAGTCAAAATGGTAGTGGAAAAAATAACGATACAGTAATATAAGGGGTAATTTCTTTGAGTTGCGTTATGATGGCACTACAAAGTTTTTGTACGCAGGTCGGAACATATTCGCTATCACTGACCTATGCTAACGCAGTAGTAAAATCATAATTACAATAAATATTTTGGTGAAAAACACTTCTAGGTCATACATATAAAATAATCTAGGAAAATAGCAAACCAAAAAAAAGGACAATTCCTTACCTTTACACTTGTGTGATTGGCTTGAACATTAGAAGGAGTGCAAACTAGTTTGTTTCTACGAAACATCGTAGGATAGGAAACCAAGGTCCCTCTTCTAATCATAATTATAAATCATTACGTTATTTTTAGACAAAATAATCGGTTTCTAAGTTGTTTGGTCAAAGTCTGTTCAAGTCAATGGGTTCAAGAGAACAGTTGGAGCCAGGATTCGAACCGGCAACCCTTTGGCCAATGGACAACCCACTTAACTAAACTGAGCCACAGCTGCCAGTAGAATATTATTTAAAAATCTATTACACACAGAAATGAATTGTAACAAAACAAATGCTTAAATAAATGGCATGTAGCCGAAAGCAACGGCAAATGACAAACTGCATTACTGGATGGCTTGGGTTTGTCTTTGGAGTTTCCACTGTAATTTAAGAATGGAAATAATCCAGTTCAGAGGATATGCATAACACTGACTTTCTCAATTTAGTCATTACATTTGCAAATAGTGTTTCAAATTGAGTCATTTTATTCTATTTGCAGTTGTTTTTCTTTTACTGTGCTTGCGTTTCACTGCCCCCCTTTCGTCCTTCTCTTGCACTTGTTCGTCAACATTAAGACACGAGGCATACAAGGGGATGCAATGTTCATCTCTCACTGAATTACACATTCAAAGCTACAAATCTTAGCAAACATTATATTGATGTACTCTAAATTGCCCATAGGTGTGCATGTGAGTGTGAATGATTATTTGTCTATACGTGCCCTGCGATTGGCTGGCAACCGCTTCAGGATGTACCCCGCCTCTCGCTCAGTGTCAGCTGAGATAGGCGCCAGTACGCCCACGACCCTAGTGAGGATAAGCGGTATGGAAAATGGATGGATGGATGGATTTTCAAATGAAAAGTTGGTGCTTGCAGTCGAATGTTATTGCCTTCTATGCATTAATTGTATTTGCTTCCATTAAGTTACAATTCGTGATTGCACTTTGTAATAGCATGGGTATAAAATTCAGGTTAGTGTTTGTGTGTTGTTGTTGTTTTTAGCTTTTAAGCGCTAGACCTTTTTTTCCAAGATGCTGTGTTATTGAAAATAAACGGCTTTTAGAATCTGTCTTGACTCATGCTATGAGATTCTTAACAACAGCTGTTGATGTTTTGTTGGCCATTTTTGTGTTCTAGACTAGAGTAACCATCTACAAGTCCAATGTATTACACGAAAACAATGGAATAAAAACTAGTGTTTTATGTCTGATCAGATCAAATCGTGCAGAAATCTGAAACTGGATCTAGTTCAGTGGAGTGGGAATATTTTGTCATTTTTGGAAGTTAGAACCTTGTTTTATCATTTCAGTGATGTGGTGAGACAATTGTGTTGACATGTTCTGAGCAAACAAATGCAGTATGCTATATTAAGAGTTAAAATGACATAAGTTTAAAAAGTCAAACCACACTTATTATGTGGTTAAGAATTGTTCATTCTATGTTCTTATTCTTATCTACATAAATTTGGTTTAAAGGTTTGGGATGATGAATATAAGGGATATTTTGCCTCAAATAAAAACAACTTGACAATCCTAAAATAATTGATATATACTTTATGTACATCCTGAGTATGTAATACTTAATACCACTGAAAAATAAGAGTATATCCTTGTCATCTTTAATAAGGGGGAACAACTTTTATTGAAGAGTAGGACCATACATGAACTGCTTTTATAATACACATTTTTGTTATTTTACTTTTTTGGGTAAAATATTAGTTCTTCAATGTAGTAACAAACCTTTACTGAGTCTGCCATTAAATGAAACATTCCACCAAAGAGGTCAGTTGTTGCGATGGTTTCTATTTCCTTCAGCCCTGGAGAAATTTGGATGACGACACTGTATCATGTTTAAGTGAAATCATAGACATTTCTTGCCCTGGGCATTGTCTGGATGCAGTGGGCATAAATATTTCATACTCACTCTTTTTGGAATGACACTAGTGCTCCAAGGAACTTCTAAAAACAGCTTTTATAACATCTTGCACTAGTTGGTCAAAACAACCCTTGGGCCAAAAAGTACTCTGTGTAAACCCTTTCAATGTGACGTTGGGTTACTTTCAGGGTCCATATTTCCTCTCATTGCCTGTATTTGCCAATGGAATAAGACACATTAATAATAAAATGTGAAGTGAGATTAATAACATAATAATATTAAATCAAAGGCAGGAGTGTGGATAAGTGCAGCAGTTTGTCAGCTCCAGGTGACAAGCGTATGACTAATTACTTTGTCTTTAATAGATATGTGTGATCAATAGACTTCAGTCCAACCCTCACAGGATTGAGCGTTACAACCATAACAATTAAACTGCAGCTAAAGTTGCTAAAGAAAGCAGACAGCAGAAGTAAAACACACACCGGTGGCAGACGAGTTGCTGGAACCCAGTTTGTTAATCAGGCCAAATTAATATGAGGTGTGTCAGGAAAGTTCCAGGACTAGCGCCACAGGAGATAAACAGTAATCTCAAATCCAAACTATAAACTAAAAAAAGTTTTGGGCCAAATGATCAAGCGGCATGTTTACAGAGAGAACCTGCGGCGTTTACGCCGTTCAGTGCGCGAGAAGAGGCGACCGTTGTGGCAGGACAACTCGTGGCTGCTTTACCATGACAACGCGCCTGCTCACAATATCCCGGGCATCAGACAGTTCTTGCCCAAGAATTCGCTATAATTAACATAGTGGCTATCTGCAATTGAATTGTGGACGTCTGTGATGACAAACCCCGTACACATGAATGGCAAAAGTGACGTCATTTTTCCTAGGTGAAAAAACATTGCAGATATCTGAAATGTAGAAATGTGGATATGAGGAACGTAGCTGGGGAAATCTGAAATGGTCTTTCTGAAAAGAAATCCATATACTGTATCTGCAACACATACCCAGTCTAGCTGTTCAATGTTGAAAGGGCTACATTTATATCGACACATTTCTTCCCAAATTTAATCCATAACAAGAAATTGTGCCATTTTCATCTCTCTTACAGTTTTGCTAGCACGACCGGGGGTGCGCACTCAGTTGGTCTACTTTAGATTGAAGCGTACAGTACATTGATACATACATTTGCAGTCACGCTTCATGCTCATGCTGTCGCCGACATTCAGGAAGAGGAAGTCCAAACATGGGTATCGTATAACAGTCCCTTAAATGACATTTACTCGAGCGTGTTGTTGGTCAGGTGACCATATAAGCCATGTTTTTGGTTTAATAACATGTTTTTCCATTTTGGGGGGACTGGACAATGCTAAAAATAAAAATATAATTATCAAATTGAATGCCCAGGGGGCAGGACTAAAAGTATATCAGGGCACATTTTGAAACGTTTCAGTGAGAAGTGTGGGGTGTGATAAGTTGGAAGGAACAGTAAGTGAAAAAGTGAATCATTTCTCGTTGGCATTCGTCGGACTGAATGGGAATTTGGTGTGAAACTCCATTCAGTATTTTTGTGTTTTTTTCTACAAATATATTTTTGACTTTTTGCTGTATTTTTCCATTTTTTGGTAAATATTCACTCTTTTGCATTTTGGGAGGCCAACATAATAAATTACACATTACCTGTGCTAAATTTTGACTACAGCAGTTGTTTTTGAGAAGTTTAAAAATAACCCTGAATCAAGATCTTTTTAAAGTTCATATTAGGTGAACCAATTCAAATGACTGCTGGCAAGAAAATAAAGCAAAATAAAATGTTTTAAAAAATATGTGATTACACTAGCGCAGTTTTCAATATCATGCAATGATGGAAATAACTCCGTGCAGTCTTTTATGTGTGACCAATAATAATAATAATATGCAAAAGAAATCTAATTAAAAGTTAGCCTGAGATTTGAATTGGATCCTTTTTAACAAAGAGTCCCTCAGGTCAAAACCTCGTTTTCTCTGCTTCAATGGAAAAATAATAATGGATCTAGAATTAATGCAAATATACTGGTATTTCTCCCTGATACACTTTCGGAATGAACCTTGTGAACTCCCTCTCTGCGTACTATGCAGTATACGTTAGCTTGACGAAAAAAAACCACAACATTAAACATCAATTTCAAACTGGTCTTTGTTGCAAATCAACAAAGCACTGTACTGATGAAGATTACCTTCTGGTGCTTATTGAATCATTCATTTCCCAGTGAATTACTGCATGTTATTTTTATTGCTATCTGCATGTTCTGTACACTTCCCAAGTAGTTAATTCCAGATTAATGTAGACCACATATGACCCCACACGCTACTGCCTGAGCAACATTAGTTTCAAGTGGAAGTTGAGTGTATTCGGTGAATAAGAGTCTTAAATTAGCACCATCATGCACTATATTTTCTGCAAATTAATCCTGTGACCCACAGAAGAAAAATAGCACAAGCACTCACTTGGGACTAAATGTTTCATGTGCCATATGTACAGTACAGGCTGTGTGTGTGGGTGGGCTTGCGTATCCACACATTACATCAACAAATAGGGAGATTGTGCTACACACTCAAATCTACAGATATCTTCAAAATTGATACTGTAATATCATGATACATTGCGTCTATAATCAGAGGTGGGTAGAGTAGCCAAGAATTGTACTCAGTAAGAGCGCTGTTACTTTAGAATAATATTCCGCAGGTAAAAGTAAAAATTAGTCCTCCAAATAATTATTTGATTAAGAATAAATATTCAGTGAGTAACTCCTCATTTATTTTGAATGGCAAATAAACAAAAATATAAAATATGACGATGCATATTCAAATATTGTCCAACAGTATCACTTAGAAACACTAATATATGTTTTATTTCATAAAATAGCATGAAATAAGGCAAATTTAGCCACAATAAATGGTCGTAAATTAACTTTCTTGGTTTACAGCACAACATGCTCCCCAGGCATCCATCCATCCATTTTCTATACCGCTTATCCTCATTAGGGTTGCGGGTGTGCTGGCGCCTATCTCAGCTGACTCTGGGCAAGAGGCGGAGTAGACCCTGAACTGGTCGCCAGCGAATCGCAGGGCAGCTCCCCAGGCAGAGATGAGTAATTATACTGTCCATCCATCCATCCATTTTCTGAGCCGCTTCTCCTCACTAGGGTCGTGGGCGTGCTGGAGCCTATCCCAACTATCATCGGGCAGGAGGCGGGGTACACCCTGAACTGGTTGCCAGCCAATCGCAGGGCACATATAAACAAACAACCATTCGCACTCACATTCACACCTATGGGCAATTTGGAGTTGTCAATCAACCTACCATGCATGTTTTGGGGATGTGGGAGGAAACCGGAGTGCCCGGAGAAAACCCACGCAGGCACGGGGAGAACATGCAAACTCCACACAGGCGGGGCCGGGGATTGAACCCCGGTCCTCAGAACTGTGAGGCAGACGCTCTAACCAGTCGCTCACCGTGCCGCCATTTCTGTTTAATTACTCAAAAACAATTCGCATTCTGCCAGCTTATATCTATATCTTCAGTGGTGCGCATACATTGTAGATTGATTTTCTCCTCTGCTTCTTTTAAATGTACTCAAACCTTTCTACAGTGAGGAAAAGCAGCAACGGGTCTGAGTGGGTCGGATGAACTGCATTTGGCATTCATGTGCTGTGTTTGACCTCCCGGTTTTATTCCACAGAGCATTAAACTTTTGCAAACACAGACCGAGACAGGATTTTGTATGTTTCTCAAGTTACAAGCAGATTTTTTTATTTTTATTTTAAGGTAGACACAGATCACAGCGCATGACATACAGTAACTGTTCTTTTTTTAATTCATTTTGAAAAGCTTCTGTGTGGAGCTGTGCGGGCATGTGACTGTTGGCTCCATTTGATTGGTCAAATGGAGTTCAGCGTCACTAGAAGTTACGTTGGACAGATGAAACAGTGTCATGTGACACAAGTCTCTATGATGAACCAAAACAGATCACACAAGGAGCAATGAATACCTGTAGATACTCATACAAGTAGCGAGCGGAAATTTAGCTCAATGTAATGTAATAAAAGTAGTGTAGTAGTAGTAGTAGTGTTAATACTCGGGTAAAAGTAAAACATATATTACATTAAAAGTATTCTTACAAGTACAATTTGTCCAAAAAGTTACGTTACTAAATGTAAAAAATAAAGACACGATAAACCTTACATTAAAAAAAGAGTTTGGATGTATTTATTTTCAGGATTCCAAACAAAACTTTCTCAATAATGAAGAGTCAGAATGCTGTTGACTCAAACCGACCTTTAGACTGCTGGCACCACCTTCTCCAACTCTCACACTCTTCTACTGTGTCAAATTGACCGACCCAAGAGGTATTCAGCCTAATGCCTAAGACCATGTATTACAAAGAACCTCCTCACGCCGCTAAAATATCTTACCACAATGAAACTTGAAACTTCATGGTTATGAATAACTTTGACCATTCATAATTGTAGTATGTGAAGGATCCCTGTTGGGATATACAGTATTTTGGTCATTTACGACCATGCATTTCTTGTTCTTAATGCAGTACCTCAAGGGTAAAAAGGATAGGTAAATAAAGGACAAAACAGTCTTTTCATGTATCATGTACATGCTGAGCATAAAAATCTCAAGGAATCAATAACTTAACGGTACAGTATATTGATCATGAAGGTCAGGTCGTTGCTATTCATTATTATACAGTATCTGAGACATGATAAGGATTCTAAGAAGACGAAAGGTACATGATCAACGGAAGAGAAAGTATCACTTTGGAAGTCATTACAGACATGCTGCAGAAGATTGAGGAAGGGGTTAATTTGATTTTGGGCCCTTGCTGTGGTCACCCCTCCATTCAGTTCAGTAGAAAGTTGTATAAAGTGACCCAGCGTTCGCAGTGTATTAATTTCACTCTAATTATTGCACCTGGAAATCACATACTGTAGATGTTGGAGTATTGTATATTGTCAGAGATATGACATTTGTAGCACAAAATCAAACATTTGAACGTTATTTCCGTGTGTTGTTTCCATATTGATTTAATTTGTGAGGCCAGACAACAACGTTGTGAAGAGTGAGTAACTTTTCATTTCAAGACATTTCTTTGCCCACAAGACTGGGTTTGTGTTCCCTTCATTTTGAGTTAATTCTTGCTTTCCACTTAGTATTACGCTCTCTGTGAATCATTTGTTTGCTTTAGGGTTGGGGTTAGGGTTAAATTTGCGATCTCTCTCCTGTTCTACCTCCTCATTAAGTTTTTTCAGAAATTAAAACCTTGCTTACAAATCATCTGGCCTTGTCTGTCTGAGAGTCATACGATGCCATTATCTAAAAGTAATTGCAGGCAATTAGACGTTATTGCTCTATTAAGAGTTCTCATCTCCCTGCTCTCATGAAGACAGATTACACACACATTCACACTATGTCGTCATGTTGATAAATCATGTCAGAGAAACAACACGAGGGAATTAAAAGTCGCTGTGCAATAATGTGTACAAAAACTCCTGGCCCAATTCTCTTTTATTAGTTTTTAGCATCACCTAGTAAACACTGTTAGGATGCTCGCATTGTATTCATTCTCATTAGAAACAGCATAAACTACTTGACACATGGACAAAATTGATGGAACCCTTTTGTTTAAGAAAGAAAAAAAAAACAGTGGTCAACAGTGGTCACCTAGCATTGGTATACTGTGCTTGCCAGCTCGCTGCAATGTTCATGTAAGCATTCTAGCTATTTCAGTAGGCTTTAGCACTATAGCTGTAACAGTATGACCACATATTGACAGTGTTCTGTGCTCTACACCCTCAGGAAGGATGCACACTATCTGGGTTATGTATTCAAATTCAGATTGAAACAACTTGATTTATGTATGGACGAGTGATGCACCAAATGAAAATTCTTGTCCGAAACCAAAAATGAGGAACCCTTGGCCAAAAATCCAAGGCCGAAACATTGAAAGAAATTACTATGCCAATTATTGGTAAAATTACATGTACAGCTATGACTGCAGAGCTATCAACCTATAGAAAGTCACTTCCAGAACAATTTGTCTGAATTTTCATCCATCCATCCATCCATTTTCTGAGCCGCTTCTCCTCACTAGGGTCGCGGGCGTGCTGGAGCCTATCCCAGCTGTCATCGGGCAGGAGGCGGGGTACACCCTGAACTGGTTGCCAGCCAATCGCAGAGCACATACAAGCAAACAACCATTCGCACTCACAGTCACACCTACGGGCAATTTAGAGTCTCCAATTTATGCATGTTTTTGGGATGTGGGATGAAACCGGAGTGCCCGGAGAAAACCCACGCAGGCACGGGGAGAACATGCATACTCCACACAGTCGGCACCGGGGATTGAACCCGGGTCCTCAGAACTGTGAGGTTGATGCTCTAACCAGTCGGCTACCGTGCCGCCCTGAATTTTCATGTTTTAAATTATGTTGAGAACATTACCGCGGGACAGTTATTGCAGTAACTTATGTAATAGGATCAAAAATAATTCTGCATACTGTTCAATTATACAACATAAGTATTACTCTATAATCATAATTGCTAACAAATATTAACATGCTCGTAACTTTTCATCTGAAAGACCTGTGGGTGATAATAATACCTCCACTAAGGACAATGACCAATTAATACCAAATTACCACCTAACATTCACGTAACCTCTTAATTTGTCATGAATTGGCTACAATATTGAATCTGTCCTTGTACTGTATACTTCTATTTTAATCAAAATATCAAAATGTGGATGAGTAATTTTGGGAGGTGTTAATTTGGCAAGTGGTTTTGATTCGGTCAAAAAACAAACAAAATACTCTGGGTGTTACAAAGGCAGAATGCTTCTCTGATGATGACAAAGTAGTATTCCTATTAAAAATTTGCTTTCAAATCAAAGGTTATCTTTTCATATACACTGGGGTTGAATCACACTAATCAGTTACGAGGAGTGAAAATAGCTAGATTTTTATTTCCACTCAGTACTGCTGTGGATAGGTACATTTGTTACTACTGACATTTCGGTTAGAATTAACAGTAGTGGTTGTATCCTTGTGCTGTTGAAACAATGTAAAGACCTTTTTAAAATTGTCCCTGTTTCTTAACTATGGTCATGTGACCTATTGGCAGCGTTCAAAATGAATTAATTGGATCCTAAACCGTTGTATATTTAATTTTTACTTCCTACCATATGGCACATGCTTTGAATTTCAACTTCTAAAATGTGTTTGTTGTGAGTCCAATCACACCATATTGTAAGTGTTGATTCTGTATGTTTATAGCTACAAACATATTAATGCACATTGAAAGCAGAAATGATACACTTTAAAGCCATATACCTACTCTATACAAGTAGAGTAGGTATATGGTATATGGTATAAGTAGAAATGTAGGTAGCCCTACATTTCTACTTTTATTACAATTGAAGTGTTTTTGCCTGTTTCCCCATTTTTACTCATCGATACATGGTGATAAGCATCCTAATCTGCTTTGCCTGTTAAAACTCATATTTAAAGCATACATGTACAATATATTGGTGTGTGAGTGACAACACATCAAGGATGGAGACTGCTTCAAATGGTTTAGTTGATTGTATCATTGGTAGTGAATGGAGGCAGACTATACCATGGAATGAGATTTCATACGAGATCTGTATCAAACCTTCTGCCTTTAAAAATATAATAATGCTAAAACATGATTGAGTTCAGAGAGGAATTAAATACCAAGCAGTCTATGTTTGCGAGCATCATTTCTCAAATAATGGATATGTGTACGTGTAAGTACATCAAATCCATTCATGAATGGCAGAAAACATTGCGGCTGTTGCGTGCGTGTCGCTCAATATAATGAGCTTGATAACGCATCTTCTGTAAAACATGAATTTAATTTGACCAGCGGACACACCTTATTCCTGTAACTCATTGTGCCAACCTGAACAGAATATTAAAAAAATGCTTTTGGATAAAACAGAGGGCATGTGCACACATGTTATATGGGCACGGTAGGTGTGAATGCCCTCAGGTATTTTTGCAGCTCTGTGGGAATTCCCCCCCTCCCCTCTCCACCCCCGAGTGATTTTTTTAGCATAGATTTTTTAAGATGGTGGTTGTCATTAATACTGTAAATGTCAGGACAAATAATGATAACTGGAAAAATGAGCGCGGCACGGTGGCCGACTGGTTAGAGCGTCAGCCTCACAGTTCTGAGGACCCGGGTTCAATCCCCGGCCCCGCCTGTGTGGAGTTTGCATGTTCTCCCCGTGCCTGCGTGGGTTTTCTCCGGGCACTCCGGTTTCCTCCCACATCCCAAAAACATGGATGAATTGGAGACTCTAAATTGCCCGTAGGCATGACTGTGAGTGCGAATGGTTGTTTGTTCCTATGTGCCCTGCGATTGGCTGGCAACCAGTTCAGGGTGTACCCCGCCTCCTGCCCGATGACAGCTGGGATAGGCTCCAGCACGCCCGCGACCCTAGTGAGGAGAAGCGGCTCAGAAAATTGATGGATGGATGGATGGAAAAATGAGCAATCTTTCTCGTAAAGGTTTTGCTTAAGCTATTATATCATAACACTCTTGCGACTATGTTTCTTGTGGGAGGAGAAAAACCTAGCAGCTGCAAGCATTATTTATTTTTATCCTACAGGAAGTATCAAAACCCATTTTCAAAATATTGGACCTTTTAAAGCCTTCACTTTGAACCTCGTCCCTCTCACTTCTAAACTCCCAAAATACTGTCAGTCACTCAAAGTGAGTGTGACTCATGTTGACAGATGATGTGTGTATCCATCAGCAGTACAGCAGGGCAGCAAAGGACGTTAATGCCAGTTATCTTAATGGATGGACTGTCGAACTACTACAGTGAAACTCCTTGCTAAGTGCAGTTACTGTATGTGTACAAACTGCTGTAGCACAGCAGTGGCCCACTCAGTGTTAAAAATAAACAGGCTCAGGGGAACTGAACTATTTGGAAAACCTTACAAAAATCTTAAACTTTTATCACAATGATGTATGCAACATTTTACATCATGTACGAAATACCATATTGTAATGCAAAAGCATTTGTTAGTGGCCCTAAACGGAGAGCCTTCAGACACATGACAGAATTACCACGAAAACAACACCCATGTTCTCCCCGTGCCTGCGTGGGTTTTCTCCAGGGACTCCAGTTTCCTCCCACATCCCAAAAACATGCATGAATTGGAGACTCTAAATTGCCCATAGGTGTGAATGTGAGTGCGAATGGTTGTTTGTTTGTATGTGCCCTGCGATTGGGTGGCAACCAGTTCAGGGTGTACCCCGCCTCCTGCCTGATGATAGCTGGGATAGGCTCCAGCATGCCCGCGACCCTAGTGAGGAGAAGCGGCTCAGAAAATTGATGGATGGATAGTTACAGTGTATTATTTTTTTTTATTTGGATCCACTTTACCCTTGAGTATCATGTCTTTTTTCCCCACCTAGTTGACTTACATTTTCTTGAAAGGTTATCTTCCCATCTCTGCTAGAACTCAATGCGATGCCTTGTTGTCGCTGAGTGACATACAGCTATCAGTACGTGACACATTGTTGAGCCGTGCCTGCACTGAAGCAATTCTTTTTGCAGCTCACCTCCTTCAGATTTGTATTCATCTCTGCCAGTCTCTGTATTTTCGCTCTTCTTCACCGAGCTGCACGTTCCAAACAAATGGTTTGCACTTGTCATCAATTACAAAGGAGCTTATGTCATACTGTGTCCTCAAAGTGGCTTGTTAAATCGCAGCTTGTATGGGGGGAAAAAGTGACGTTTTTAATGACTGACTGAGAGTTCTTAAAAAAGAAACTTTACAAGGCAATTTTCCACAGCACATTGAGCGCTGCATAAAACTGTTTCCATGTGAAGCCTTCATCTGTTTGACTCCACTTCCTTTGCCCAACTTTACACTCTCTCTCAGATGCTGTCTTTCTACCTGCTTCTTTAGCCAGCAGAGCATGTGATTGGCCGGCATTAATTGTCTTTGTGTAATGCAGCAGCATCCATCTCAGGCTTGCATGAATGTATAAAATCTAGTGAGGAAAGGAACTGAGGAGGATTAAGACTAATAAAGCTACAGGTCATGATGGAATAAGTCCCAGACTACTTAAGGCTTTTGCAGATCAGCTTTGCAAGGTCCTTCTGCACATTTTCCACCGTAGCTTTAGTCTGGGGAGAGTTCCAATACTGTGCATGATCTGTGTAGCCAAACCAATAGCTTAATAACTTCCTTAAAAGACCCTGGGGAGGACTATACTGAGTCATCCTCAAGACCTGGGGAACCGTGAGCTGAAGCTCCGACAGTTTGCGTATCGACTAGGCGTAGGTGTGGAACTGGTTGGATTCATAATACAAGGTTCACGTAACACGATACTTAATTCATTTGTAATCTATACAAATCGCTTGTTTAGTCTCCAAAATATCCAAAATCTTAATTATAAAAGTGTTAAATATATTCTAGAAGTTATCATTTATTTGCTTAGCTTGCATTAGTATTATGGACGATTTTAGATGTCTCGCCTTCGAAAAGATGACTCAGCATCATCCGATGGAAGGGCGCCTGGACCAAGGACGTGATCGGATGTGGTCGGGGACGTGACAGGTGTTGGTCCAATATTTTGTGTTGTGTCTTATTGCTTAGAATACTATGTCTGGGAAAAACCCTCTTATTATCAAATATTATGTGTCGTGTCTTATTGTTTAGAATACTATGTCTGGGAAAAACCCTCTTATTATCCAATATTATGTGTCGTGTCTTATTGTTTAGAATACTATGTCTGGGAAAAACCCTCTTATTATCAAATATTTTGTGTTGTGTCTTATTGCTTAGAACATTATGATTTGTAAATCCCTCCTATTTCAAATAAATGCAGGAGCGAGGGGGGGGATTGTTTAGAGCGTGTTGAGAGGCTGTGATCTGAACAATCTCCCATACGCCCTCCTCATGAGAAAAAGAAACCAGCGTCTTCATTCCTTTTGTGTCTATTTTTTATAATGTTGGGTAAGATAAATCCAACATTAAATTGGTCCTTCGAGCCGGATGTCAACACACCCGAGGATTCCAGTTGTGGAGCCGACTTCCAGTTAAGAGACCGTGGCCACGGCAAGTAAGACCCTTTTACGGGACTGGTCTTCGTTCTCCTCAACTGGGATCTGAAGGTTGACGACAATCCACAGGATTGAAGACGACTGGTGAGTTAAATTTAAATTTTTTTTTTAGGAAAAAGGACGCCGGAGTCCAGAAATTCCGCGAGGACGGCGGAGTCCTGTACGTACTTAAATTCCGTGTTTAATAAACCCTGTGAATACTAGTCAATGGCGGGTAAAATAAAGAAACTAGGAAAGTTTCGTGGCGTCGTAGTTAAATTCCGTATAGGATGGCGGAGTCCTCTAATGAGCTGTTGACAGACGTAGTTAAATTCCGTATGGGACGGCGGAGTCCTCTGACGAGCCAGTGTGAATGAAAACTGTTTGAATGAGAGTGTAAATGGGAAATGGGAAACCACTAGGTTTTTCATTCCATACCAAAACAGTGGGAAAGTAAACGGTGGACTTTTGTGGATGCAAAGGCAAGAATTCTCCACTCGAAAGAGTTGAAGTGAGAATTACCACAGAAAGTAAATTTGAATCACCGTCCTACTGAAAAAAAAAAAAAAAACAGTGTTCTAGACTACCCTAGGTAGTATTACACTGAACCAAATTCTTTCAAATGGGGAAAGGAAGTAGTAAAATAAAAAACAGGAATACACTGCAGTGTAACGGTTGGAGGTTCATTAAATTAAATTTAAAAGAAAAAAAGAAACAGGATCCTGATAAAATTTTATATTTAGAGACAGGGATAACCGAACACGGCTTTAATGGTTGGTTAAATACACAAAAAATAGCCGCGTTGCAGGAATCAAATTATATAAAAAATAAAAGACAAGCCACCGTTAAACGTGGGAAAGGCTGTTGTCTGCAGCCTTGGAGCTTATCACAAAAATAGAAGATAAAAAAGAATGTGATGAGCTGCAGTAATACAGAGAGCAGCATGCGTACCAAACCCACGCACATTGTTAAATTCATTAAGACCAGACGCTACTGTGTTTACAGTAGTGGACATTAATGCATTAATGCAGTAATGCATTCTTTTCAGTACCAATAGAATATAACAGTCAATTTTGGTTTGCATTCACATTTGAGAAAAAAAAAAAATATATATATATACATTTACTAGATTACCGCAAGGTTACAGTGAAAGTCTAACTAATTATTCACAAGTTATGACAACACGCATGTCTTCTGGCATCTACAGATGGAGAGACATGCAAGGATTCATTGACTTTACTGCATCATCTAACAGAAGAGGGACATAAAGTTAACAAAAAATAAATTGCAATGATGTAAAAGACAAGTTAAATATCTAGGCCATAATTTAAGTATAGGAGGAAAGACTATATTAGAAGACAGGAGAGCTATAAGTCTTAAAAAATCCTAAACCACAGACGAAGAAACATAATAATCATTTTTAGGTCTGACAAATCATTGTAGAGCATGGATTCCAAACTATGCAGAAATTGTTGCACCATTGTCAAAATTAATATATGAAAACAACCTTAAAATTACATCACCTGTTTAATGGAGTACAGAGGCAGAAAAGGCCTTCTGTGACATTAAACAACATTTGGTCTCCAGTGCTGCGCTAGGCCTTCCAAATTTAATGATAAAACATTCATTCAAATGGTAGATTGTAAAAGCTATTGCATGACCTCCGTACTTACACAACAATACGGTGATAAGCTAAGACCAATAGCTTATTTTTCAACTAGAGAGCAGTTCACCCTAAAGGTCCCACATACAGTGTCTGCTCTCCTATTGCTACTATGATGTTGGTTTTGTTTTTGTGGTACATGGGACGTCCCACCCTCAATGATAAAACCCATTTTTTAGATAGAAAATCACCTACCAACTGGACCAATATGACGAACCCAATAATAATAATAATAAAAAAAATTTTGAATCATTAACTCGTATCAAAAGGAGTACAGCTGATGATCAAAATTGTGGGCATGGCCTCCAAATGCGGCAAAACAGTTTAATATTTTGTGCCCCCAAAATCAAGCTGCTTTAATCATAATTCCATATGCGGCTCTCACCAATGATGCTCAAGAGAATGGGCAGAATTGGGGATTTAGATATGACTGGTATGCAACTATAGGTTTTGAATGGAAACACCTTATTGGTGAAACAGGTTATGATTGGTCCAGTTGGTCAAAAAGAACAGCAAAAGAACAAAGAAAGAAGTTTAACATAAGCAAAACGGCCCATAGTTTAATATTGAAATACAAGTCACCCAATGTGTTTGATAGTGAGCTTGTGGGCCTATTCTGGTGGAAAAGATCCCCACTTCCAAGTAGTATTGTGTTATAGGAACCGTGTTAAACCAAAAATGCCATTGAAAACTTCAAAGAAAGGTAGACAAATTTTAATGGTTAACAACATAACTACTGATGATTGGTTCCTTGTTGTCACAGGAGTTTGAGGACAAAATAACAATTGGTTACTATTGATGGAACAAGCAGCAAATGTAGCGAGAAAAGATTGTGTTGTTTGCATGGGTCCCAGGCCTTTGTTGCGCATAGTTCCGGCATAATTATCACAAGATTGTATTATTCCATTTGCACACTGATTGAGGAGCATCTGCAACATTTGCACAACCATTGTCCCAGATTATCGCACTACTCGTCACTTTAAACCGCATACACTCCTTGAAGACTCAGCGCCCTTTGCACAATGATCTTTGCACCGGACTATTGCGATATTAGTCATTCAAACTGCTGCTAGAGGACTGCATCTTTTTGCACAATTATTTTTTGTCAATGTCTTTATGTCTCCAAAGTGTTCTGTAAATTGACTGTCTGTTGTACTAGAGCGGCTCCAACTACCGGAGACAAATTCCTTATGTGTTTTGGACATACTTGACAAAAAAGAGATTTATCCTGGCAGAGGCAAAATTATCCAACATAAACCATACATGGTGTTCCTCGTGGGGTTCCTAATCAATACAAATTAGCTGACCAAGTTGCAGGAGGATTTGAATACTTCATATGCTGTTGGTGTACGATTAATAAAAATGTTGATGGGATAAACTATATCCACTTCAATGTACAGAGATTAGGAAATTGGACTCAGAGTGGGTTGGAAGCTGTGCACGAGCAGCTCAAGGACGTTCCAAAGACCGCATAGCTGTCGACATGCTCCTCGCAAGAGAGGGAGGTGTTTGCGGTATGTTTGGAGAACAAACAATACTGCTTCAGATGGCAGCTTGACCAGAGCCATCGATGGTCTACGGACCCTCAATCAACACTCCTTGTGAAACAGCTGAATGGACGTTTTTGGTAAATATAAAACCCTAATTTCACCAATATTGATATCAATTGCTGTTTTTGCAGCCATTCTGACATTGTGTGGATGTTGTTGTATCCCATGCATTCGGGCATTAATCAGTAAATTAATCACCACAGCCATAACCCACATGGAACCGTATGGAGCAGATTTATCCTTTATTGGAGGTTGATAATAATGACGATGATGATGATGATGTTGTTTTACCTGATTTGTTTCCTGATCCAGGTGATTACGATGTTTAAACTACAACATTCATGTATGACAAGTTTACTCTGAGTGTAAATGTATTTGTTTCATAAAAATGATTCTACAATTAAAAATCGAAATGAAGTGACTGTAAGATGATATGAGAATTTGTGCAAATACATGATAAACAGGAGGGAAATGTTAAATATATTCTAGAAGTTATCATTTATTTGCTTAGCTTGCATTAGTATTATGGACGATTTTAGATGTCTCGCCTTCGAAAAGATGACTCAGCATCATCCGATGGAAGGGCGCCTGGACCAAGGACGTGATCGGATGTGGTCGGGGACGTGACAGGTGTTGGTCCAATATTTTGTGTTGTGTCTTATTGCTTAGAATACTATGTCTGGGAAAAACCCTCTTATTATCAAATATTATGTGTCGTGTCTTATTGTTTAGAATACTATGTCTGGGAAAAACCCTCTTATTATCCAATATTATGTGTCGTGTCTTATTGTTTAGAATACTATGTCTGGGAAAAACCCTCTTATTATCAAATATTTTGTGTTGTGTCTTATTGCTTAGAACATTATGATTTGTAAATCCCTCCTATTTCAAATAAATGCAGGAGCGAGGGGGGGGATTGTTTAGAGCGTGTTGAGAGGCTGTGATCTGAACAATCTCCCATACGCCCTCCTCATGAGAAAAAGAAACCAGCGTCTTCATTCCTTTTGTGTCTATTTTTTATAATGTTGGGTAAGATAAATCCAACAAAAAGTTTAGAGAAAACATGTCAAGCCAGAGTTTTGGTTATAGTTAGACATAATAGTCTGCAGAATGTCACAAAGCTTTGGTTGGACATTGGCGGATAGTGGGAACCTTGGCGCTTTTATTTCATAAACCAATTCAAAATATGACATGCTCCGTTTCCACATACCTACTGTGAGTGAGTTCAAAATTTTATAACCACGCAGGTCAGACAGTACAGCCTGTTGCAGCAGGAAGCCTAATTATCATAAAGCATTTCTATTTTGAATGTGTTCCAGAGTGTGATTTAACAAGCTGATGAGGAGGCACAGACACGACCTGACCTCCAAATTACATCCCATTAGAAATACATTATGGGCAAGTGTTTGTGAATGCTCAACAAGATGCAGCATTAAAGAATATGTCTGAATAAGTAAAAAGAAAAATAAATCTAAACTCAAAAGATCCTTTCACTTTTAAATAATTTTGCTCGATCATCTTTTTTTTTTAATTTTTTTTTTTTAGGCAATGCATGTTTTAAAAATGTCACTTCCAGCCTCTCTGAACCATCACTGCATAAGCGACAGTATGATGGGTATGTTAGAGGGTAACCATGCTTCGGCATACTACAGGGCAGCTGTTCCAGTGTGAGTGTGCCCATAGATTCCATACCTATCCAAATGGTGAATGGTAAATGGAGTGCACTTTTATAGGACTTTAGCTACACCATATGGTGCACAAAGCGCTTTACAAACTCTCACATTCACGCACACATTCATACACCAATGGGCGGCTGCTACCATGCAAGGTGCTGCCAGGCCCACTGGGAACAAATTAGGATTTCAGTGCCTCGCCCAAGGACACTTCGACAGTGGACAGTCGGAGGCGAGAATTTGTAACACTTCAGTCACAACTGAGCCACATCTGCCCCTATGCAAAGTTCATCCATCCATTTTGTTAATACATCTGAACAAGGGCACTTTATGACATTACGTTGAATTAATTAATCAGAGGGGGGGGGAAATAACCTAGTAATCTCAGTTTTCTATTTCGGCGCAGAACTTTTCTTCGTGCCCCATTTTCCAGCATACCAATTACAAAGATCCAAATATATGTGTTGTGAGTGACAAAGTTTATTTATATGCTAAGAGTCTAAGGCAAGTTTAGCATAGACAGTTCAGTGTAAGGTTTCAGTAACTGACAAAGAAGGTTGGTCTGTCAAGACAGCAATCATGTACATTAGTTACGACTGGATTTACCAGTCAACTACCAGAGACAAATTCCTTGTGTGTTTTTGACATACTTGGCAAATAAAGATGATTCTGATTCTTTGAGCCATTTTCCGAACTGGATGTATAGCCAACTAAACTCATGTTACAAAAGGAGTTGTGTGTTTATGGTTGGATTTATAATACAAGGTTGAAGTAACACGATTTAGATTTTTTGTGTCCTAATCTATTTTCAATATAAACATACTAAAATTCTCTCACTATGCTGTTTATATGGCAAGTGTCTTCTTCCATGTACTTTAATGCAGATATTGCTATGGAAGCAAAGACAATTCTTAATTAATTTCTAAAGGTTCATCTATACAAATTGCATGTTTAGTCTCCAAAATATCCAAAAGCTTAACTATAAAAGTTTAGAGAAAACATGTCAAGCCAGAGTTATGGTTATAGTTAGACACAATAGTCTGCAGAATGTCACAGAAAATATACCCTTTGAAGGTAGAAAGTACTGTCTTCAGTGAAATGTATTCATTATTCCAACTAACAAGGGCATTGTCGCTGCAGAGTTTGCAGAACTTGTCTTGTTGAACTCAAGCTGAGCAAAAAGTTTAATGTGCATACATTAAAACCTCAATGAAATTTCTACTAAATGTAATTTGGATGCTGTGGAATGTACTACACTTTGCAAGTTCTAATGCTGGTTAGAAATACTAATGAAATGTATCTAAAAACAATTTTCTCATTTAGGTTCAGGTCCTGCAATGATATCTAATTTATGACAGCAGAGCAGATCCAAACACGTCTGCATGAACACAAATGACGTGTGCATAGTATGACATTTTTAAATTTAGTATGCTAAGGTAGAACAAGAAAATCAAGCATAAAAGACGAACGGTTGGCAATACTTGCTCCTGACATGTTCGGAGAAAACGTCAATACAAAAAGGGCTAAAGTTGACTTTTCACACACACATATGATATAAGTAATAATTTCAAACCAGTCAAATGAAATCTGACAATCCTGCATTAAAATTATTCACTTATACATGCCCTGATGGCTGAACTCTATCATGGCGCTGAATTGTAGATTATTAATTTTTCATGTTGAGAGGCAAATACAGTATATACTTTGGTGATATTTTTGCCCTGTCCCTGTTTTTGATCTGGTTAGACAGCTCCACTTTTTCGAGGATTCTACTTACGAATGCAGGTCACTTTTGAAATTTGCCATTATTTGTCAATCTCAATGGACAAATTATGCTTTCCTTACTCTTATGTAGGATTAATCTGATAAAAGTAGTAAATACCACCACATAGTATGAAGGTCATTTTAAGAGATGTAATAACATAGACAAGTTCTGTTAGTATTTAGCACTTACAATCATTAACTTGGCCTCTCCACTTCTGACCATTCTGATGCTCAAATAATTTCATTTACAACAGTGACTTAAAGGTACAAAAACCACCCCAATACTAAAAATTAATTTAAAATACTGCAAATGGAGGAAAACACAGACAATGCAGTAATTAAGTCAATAGAATTATACGGGGCGGCACGGTGGCCGACTGGTTAGAGCGTCTGCCTCACAGTTCTGAGGACCGGGGTTCAATCCCCGGCCCCGCCTGTGTGGAGTTTGCATGTTCTCCCCGTGCCTGCGTGGGTTTTCTCCGGGCACTCCGGTTTACTCCATCCATCCATCCATTTTCTGAGCCGCTTCTCCTCACTAGGGTCGCGGGCGTGCTGGAGCCTATCCCAGCTGTCATCGGGCAGGAGGCGGGGTACACCCTGAACTGGTTGCCAGCCAATCGCAGGGCACATCGAAACAAACAACCATTCGCACTCACAGTCATGCCTACGGGCAATTTAGAGTCTCCAATTAATGCATGTTTTTGGGATGTGGGAGGAAACCGGAGTGCCCGGAGAAAACCCACGCAGGCACGGGGAGAACATGCAAACTCCACACAGGCGGGGACGGGGATTGAACCCCGCACCTCAGAACTGTGAGGCTGACGCTCTAACCAGTCGGCCACCGTGCCGCCCTGGTTTACTCCCACATCCCAAAAACATGCATTAATTGGAGACTCTAAATTGCCCGTAGGTGTGAATGTGAGTGTGAATGGTTGTTTGTTTATATGTGCCCTGCGATTGGCTGGAAACCAGTTCAGGGTGTACCCCACCTCCTGCCCGAAGATAGCTGGGATAGGCTCCAGCACGCCCGCGACCCTTGTGAGGATAAGCGGCTTGGAAAATGGATCGATGGATAGAATGATACGGATGAACATTTAAAAGAGATTTGACAATCATTTATCTTGTTTTAGTGTTCTGTCAATATTGGCCTGTAAAAAGATACTTTAACTGCGACAGCATGTCCTCAATGAGCCAGGCAACAAGGTACTGTAAAAAAAAAAAAAAAAAATTTAAAAAGCAATCAATGGCTGAGCTCTGTTAATTAAAACAGATATGCTCATGTTTAGAGCCTCAAAAACGATAACACACACATATACAACCACATTTATAGTCTTGGTTGAGAGTACAACCAAAATTAAACTACCTAAACTGCTGCCAGGTGCAAACCTTCTGATTCATGCCATGTGAAGACATTTTATCATCTAATGATGTCAATGTTCAGTCATTTACTGGATAGCTTAAGAAGAGGTGAAGCAATGACTTTGTGCCATGCGAAAACACCACGCGTGGGAAGGAACCGGACTGTGGTTACAGTAATGTTACTTGAAGGTTTTTCTGTTACCTCATGACTTCTTTGCACAGGGGCTTTTAAGCCATTTCTGCAGACATTCTCAAATTCTACTGTATACTGAAAGGAGGAAAATGACTACATAGCAAATATTTATCATTATTGATTGATAATGTAAAACTGTGCCAAATATAGTGACCTTTCAAATCACTCAAGGCCATTGTTTTAAATTGACTTTTTTCCAAGCTTTCAGCTTCCTATCTTAAATGTGTCTTTCATTTGCCTTATGTGAAAAAATGGCAAGCATAAAAAAATGGACTTGAAAGGATACGTAACATTTCTCATCCTAATCTCGTGGCACGTAACAAGGGGCGACCAGCCAGGATTACCCATCTGTTTCATTTTATTACATTGCTAATGTATCTTTGTGTCTCCATTTATCTAGTCTTTACTGCCAGATTAATCATTTCATTCTTCTTAATGTTTTTTAAAGCTAGGGAGTGATACACCTCCACAAACAACCAAACTCATAATGACCAGATTCTTATTACAAGGCCGTAAAGCACCTTTCACCTCACGTTGTCTTTTTTCAGACACCAAATCTCTGGCTTGGTTTGTGCAAATTTAAGAATATGCTGACTTGTTGTTGTTTATTTGTCTTTACAATAAACAACTGCTGAACTGCGGGATGAACCAACTGTCGCAAATGGACTTAAAAGTTAGTCAAGGAGTTACATTTTCCTGTGAAAAGGTTTTAGTTGTCCCCCGTAATGTAAAAAAATCTAAACAACACACACGCACACGCGCACACGCACTCGCACACACACACACACACACACACGAATGTCATTTACCGTTAATAGAACAAACCTAATGCAAAAACAGTCTGAAATTAGCACCTAATTAAGCCAGAATTGCTGGAAAGAAAATTGACAAATTAATAATCCCCAGGTTCTTGGGCAAATAAATACATTTGATAGAAAGAAGAAAATGTGGAGTCACAGAAACAGCTGAAATGTTTGTTTGTTTTGATGATTTTCTCCTCCTGCCTTGAGTTGGCCTATTTTAGAGCCAGGAAGGCCAGGCACAGATTGAGACCTACTACAGAAACCGTTGCATGGAATAGCATTAAATTAAATTTTCAACAATGTGTTGCATTTGGTTAATTTGACACATCCATCAATGTGTCAAAACTATAAACCCTTTACATATTCTTAGACCACCAGTTTGCATTTAGATATTCCCTATAATATATAAAACATCATGAGACGAGAGGTTGTTTGATCGACTCAAGATTCATAGTTAGTTATCAGGCATCACAGTCAATTGCGATATGGGCTACTGTAAGTGGGGCATTCACCCCCCCCTCCAAACACCCCACTCTCCCCCCACCCCATAATTAAGCAGATGGACCTGTAATGAAAAAGCAACTTTTGGCAGCCACTTTGTAATAACTGGCTCCTACAGGACTAGCGTTGGATAGTCAATCACCCAGCATGTCACCTTTTTTCAGTCAAATGAGTCAGATAGACATGTTTTGGATTGCTCTGCTTTGGGTAGGTGTGTGCTGTACTGAGTGCCAGTCTAGATTTTATATTAACCTTAAGAGTGTACATGCTGCAATTATGAAATGAAAGGTCACCCAAGACACTCAATCCACTTTATTTCTATGCAATATTTGAAATGCACCAGTTGTTGTGCACAGCTGTTGATAGTAACAAGCTGTTTTTTGCTGTTTTATTTGTGTGTTTTTGGGTGTGAGCTTATGGGGATGATTGGGGTTGTTCATCCCCCACAGTCATTACGGCATTTAAACACTCAGGCAGATGTTGTTTTTGTCAGAGTGATGAACTCACCAAAGTACAAGATTACGCACCTTATCCTTTCAAGGGCAGATCAAAATAGTTAGCCTAAATTGGAAAATGGCTCATTTTGTGAACTGAAGGTTGTAGTCTCATTTGTTGGGGCAGGCAAGCACCGGTTGGTAATTTGACTTGCCAACAGAATGCATGTGTCCAAACTTAACAAATGGTCAATCGAGGCCGATGCGGATAAAGCAGGATGCAGCTGGAATTTCACAGCCAGGTGGCGTGATGATGAAAGGCTCCCAACTCCAGATGGCAGACATCACGCAGAGATTCTTCCCGATCTTTCAGCATGGTGGTCAGGCGGGGGGTGGCACTGACAAGAATGGCAGCTCGATCAGGACAAAGGCTGCAATGGCATTAACTAAACTTGTGTGACAAATACTCCAGTGGATAGCTATGACAAGAATCGGAGGTAGGTTCCTGTTATCCACAATTGTAGGTAGATTTGGAGCAAAAGACAACCATTACTAAAAACAAAAAGGCCCACCTATCATGTTAATTGCCAGCGATGCTTTATTGATGAAGCCCCATGGACAATGAACAGAACAGTTTGTTGTAAGAATAAAATAACATTTATTATACACCCACAAAATAGTATGTAACAGTATCTTCCTGGGGGCATTGAATCAATCGCAACTGGACTGTTCTGGTTGTCTTAGAAGATGTTAGAAGACGTTCATGCAACAAGACTTAGTTAGGACTAGTGACTCATAAATAAGACTCACGAGCCTGACCCCCAGGCTAGTGAGTCCTATCTAAGCCTTGTTGCATGAACTGATGAAGCCTGCTCGAATGAGTGGCAAAACGTCTTCTAAGACAACCGGAACACTACAGATGCGATCAATTCAGTGCCCTGAGAATGAAAAGACCTGGATGAATGAGAATATTCACAGGCATGTGACAGTATCTTGGCAAGTATGACAGAAACTACAATGTCACTAACTGGAGTATTCAAGTCTTCCAAGGTCAAACAACTATGCCAGACCATAGGTTTTGTGGTGTTATTTTTTTGTTAGTTTATTTCCTTATTTGTGTTTTTATAGGTTTATTTTGACACAACTCGAGTGGTCGTTTGTAGTCGATTACCTTATCATGTTTGTTAAACAATCTAAACAATCAAATACTAATCACACAAACAAGTCGATTACAAATAATTTTGTTCTAGGCTGAGAAAAAAAATTTGGTTTGTTAAGTATGAAATATGAAGATCCGTAAGTTGAGGTTTATAGTGTTCAAATACACTGCAGTATTGCAGATCAATAACTGAACAGGACATCAGCCATCTCCGGTGGAATTGAAGTATCCATAATGACAAATAACATTAGCAGTGCTTTGTTACAGTGGACAGATTTTCTGCCAAATTGTTAATAAATGGTATTTAAAAACAGACATGACCCATTTGTCTGTTTATTCAAAAACCCGTATAACCCCCCATAAATTACTAGAACTCAGTGTAACTGTTGCGTATGTCATGTATGAGTATACCTTAGGTGATGGAACTTAAGATTAGTAGGTCATGTTCAAGGTGAATAAATAGCAATAAGACATTAGAAGGAAGGCTTTGCACAACATTGGTGAGAGACTGACACTGCGACGAGAGACTTGGCAGATGTGGCCTTGAATATGTAACAAGATCTTGATGAATGGTTGGCCTACAGCCACTTCTAATGTGTCCTACGTATGCATGATTTTAATTAAATGCACTGAAATAAGTCAAGAGCAATGAAGAAAGACTTATTGCTGAGTGATAGAAAGCTAGTAAATCCTGGGAAATTGTGTTGTATGAAATTAGACTCAAACATCGACCAAAGACAGCGGTTCTTGTGACAATAATTAATAATAAATGAATAATAAATTTGCAAATGAAATATTCTTAGTTCAGTATACATTGGGTAGTGAGGACAATCTTTGTAGTATTCACATTTGGAGACCACAGATAAAACTCTAGTTTTAAGTGTGGCTTCCAATTTGTGCCCTCGCACAAAAGACATTTTGTCAAATAACTCAAAACATTTATCTTTGATGGACTGTCAGTCAGAGGTCCATGCAGCTGTCACGTTCCACTCCCCGCACTTTCTTCACGGAAACTTTGTATGCAGATGAAGGAAGCAGACAAGGATGGACAACTGCATTTAAGACAGACAGGTTGTCAAAAATAGGAAGCTAAAACCTTAGTTGACCTTTTCAAAAGCAGACAGCGCAAAGAAGCATCACTGTCTTTTAGTCATTGCTAGGGTGACAGCTGTGTTGGAATATAAATTGACTGCATGTGTGTATAAGTGTCTGTATTTCTGGACCTAAAATCATGTTTCCAGACGGCAACGTGATGGCCCCGTTTTTTGGCAGGAATGCCAGCAAGCGTTTCAAACCCAAATGGTTGGGAAACACCAGACCCCAAAATGGCAAAAATACCACTTTTCCCAGGGGACTATGTTTGGCTATTTTTTAAGGACCACAGCGACTGCAAAACACTGATTCCAAATTATGCGTCGATGGGCCAGTTTCAGCCAGGACGTCCAGTAAACTTAGAAATCCACATCCGGAGCCTTCGCCAGACGTGAAATGGCATAAAATTCTACTTCTCCCTAAGGCCAATTACCCACGTCAGCGACTGTTGCAAAATCTTTCTTTCTGGACCCTGTTGACATTAGCCCATTTTGGCTGGAGTGCTGGGATACTTTCCAAACTGAGGGGTTCCCAAAAGTGGCAAAGAATCCTACTTCTTCCCGGGTAAATTTTCAGCAACTTGCCAGTTCTGTAGCTATCACAAATGTATATTTCCAGATATAATTGCAGATGCTTCATTTCAACCGGGAAGGCTGTGACACTTTCTAAACGCAAAACAGGGGACCTGGTTGGCTCCCAAAATTATAAAATTCCCACTTTACCTGCGGGGCAATTTTTCAGGTACAAATCTGTCACAAAATTGGATTTCTAACCTCTGTGCTGCCACAGCCCTGTTTAGAGCAGGAGTTTAGGTAAACCTTCCAAAGCCACAACAGAGGATCTGCCTTGACCCAAAAACAGCAAAATAAATGCTTAGGTCTATGGGTAATGCGAAGTTGTGACTGAAAACCGCAAACAGGCATCTGTTTAGGCCAGGTGGGCTGAGAAACCTTTCAAACACAAAACCTGAATCCTGGGCCCTGGGGAGAAAAAAAAAACACTTCTGGACAGTGTTACCATAGCCCTGCTTTGGTCAGGAGGGCCAAAAAACTTTCTTTCTTTTTTTGTTTAATATATTTTGCAACAATAAAATTTAATAATAATTTTAGTATCAGTCTGTCCATAAGAGACTGCCTAAAATACTAAAATCCAAATCCGGGAGTCAATTTTCAGCCAACTTTTTAAACCCACAATTGAAAAAAATCATATCCGAGTTGTATGTGGTTGTAAAGAAACAATTACGGTATAAAGTGGTATAGATTTGGATATTCTGTTATGTTTATACGGTTTATAACAGTAAAACCACAGTTCAAGTTTGACTAACCTGTCTTTGCAGCAGAAGATACAAGATGTGATAAAGTTTGAGCCCACTGCATTTTCAGACTGCGTTTTTTTAATACACTCTTTTTTGTCTGTGCTATGAAAATAAATGGTGTGCATTAGAAGCCTTCCAACTTTACCGCAAAAAAGGGTATGATGAAGGTAACCTCGGTGTCATGGTCATTGTCTTCCACTCTATTGCAGCAGACCGAAGGTTTTCCTTCAAGGATTCGACTTTGTTTCTTCCACTTGATTTGAGTCTCTCCTGTGTGCCCTCTGGCAAACTGTTGTGAATGGATTATCTTTGTCACTCTCCCACAGAGCTGGAAATGGTGAATCATTATATGGACCATTGTTGTTCAATGCACAGCCTCCACAAATCGAGGGAATCTTGCAGACAATTTTTCATCTGTCTCTTTGCAGCCTCTTTAGTTTCCTTTGGGACTGTCTATTTCAGGTAGACAGCTGTTGTTCAAGTAATTGTCTCTAAGTTCTGCCTTTACAAAGATAATAATGTTCAGTTTTGATTGACATTATCAGTGAGTATCATTCAAGACCATTTAACACAAAGCTTATACCTCAACCAAAACTGAGCATTGGATTTACTTATTTTGAAATCATTCATAAAAAACACTGAATTGTGAAAGTGTACTTAATATTGTGGAAAATCATAATGGCTATTTATTTATTTCATTTTGATAACAAATATGTAGGCAACCGAGGAGACTACATTAAATTGAAGTTTTATTCTTTATGTCAAGCGTCATAGCACTCTTTTCGTATCTCTTGAGCATGACTTGGGTCCAGTATACACATAAAAAATTTCGTATAACTTTCTCACAAGCGAAACTTAAGCCCAGTACACACACATAGACAATCGGGCTGGTTTTGTACCGAATTTTGCCCCTTTCCGACCAAGCACGTCAAACGCCAGACAATCTTGTTCTATAAGATTAACCTATAAAATTGTCCTTGGGTCCGATGTGTGTTAAGAGTGGATTTGTCCCGATTTTAGGGTCCGAAACATTCTTAAATAACAAGCGTGCTCAATATTTATGACCACAAGTCTTCATGTGTGTGGGGGAGAGCCGACATCTCCCGAGTCATGACGCCCTGAATTGTGACGTGAAACAGAATATAGCCAATCAAGAAGCACTCTGACTCAACAAAATTAAACAACCGTAAATAAAAACAAGCATGTCATACACTATGTCGTTTTTTTTATGTGGGTTCACCAGACGGCAAGGTTTTTTCCAAAGCATTTTTCAAGGATGACACCGTTTTATAAGGCTCCCAGCTGTGGCAACCTACTGGAACGTTTGGAAAACATCGGCACAAAGCCGGAGGTATTTCTTCTTCTTCTTCAGTTTTGAGAGATTGTGTGTGATTATGTGAGATTTCGAGATCGGTGGTGTAACAAAATCTTTATGTGTGTGGTGTTCTGTGTTGATTTGATCAGAGCGCACCACACGCAGTACAACCAAAATTGTTAAAATCCTGAATATTTATCTTCATCTGTGGAGTCTGTCACAGATTAATAATATTTTATTCAGAGGTGGATACAGTAGCCAAATATTGTACGCAAGTAAGAGTACTGTTACTTTAGAATAATATGACTCAAGTAAAAGTAAAAAGTAGTCATCCAAATATTTACTTGAGTAAGAGTAAGAAAGTACTCTATGTAAAAACTACTCAAGTAAAGAGTAACTTGTAAGTAATTTCAGATTTATTATTTCTTTAAATCAGAACATGAACATCAAATAAAAGAAAAAAATAATAATAATATATGGGAGTCAACACACACCTGCCACCATTTAAATTTCTAACTGCCCAAAAACCAACAACACATACATTGGGCCCTAAAGAAACATTATTTGCTTTATTTGCTTAAATGACTTCATGAAGAAGGTGTTTGCTGAACAGACTTCGTGATCGTGTGTGCGTGTGCAACATCATAGGGATAGTGCTAATTTTGTCATATGCACTGCCAAAACATCAATAGAAACATCTGCAACTTACCGCAAAGTGTTTTCTCAAGTTTGAAGTAGGCTGATATATCCAAGTTTGAGCAATAACAATTTAAGAGCTGCATGATGAAGCTGTGTTTTTTTGGATTCTGTAAAATAAACAGTCGCGCGGCTGTTTTTGGCCCCAAAATGAGTCATTTTGATTGGCTCGCGAAGGAAATGTCCACAGTCATGTGACTGCCTTGTGTCGTCTGATTGGTGAAAAATTTGTCATTTTGTTTGGCTCGCGAAGACTACACGTGCGGTCATGTGACCGCCTTGTGCCGTCTGATTAGTGATTTGGAGTCAAATGACATTGGTGATCCCGTTTGATTGGCGCAACAGACACCCTATGTGGAAGTCGAAGACGGAGTCTAAAAATAGACGCGCACACGCAAGAATGAATAAATAAAAGTAGCAAACGGCATGTCGATCATTGTAATGGAGTAAAAGTATCGATCCTTCTTCACATAATTACTCAAGTAAAAGTAAAATGTACGGTGCATTTAAAGTACTCTGACAAGTACAGTTTATGGAAAATATTATTTGAGTAAATGTAACAGAGTAAATGTAGCACGTTACTACCCACCTCTGCTTTTATTAATCTTAGGCCTGGTACACACATAAAGACAATCGGGCTGTTTTTGTACCGATTTTGCCCCTTCCTGACCAAGGAAGTCAAACGCTACAATATCTTATGTTTTACAAGATTATCCTTTAAGATTATCCTGTTTGAGGTGTTAAGAGTGGATTTTGTCCTGATAATAGTGTCGGAAACGGAGGCGCGACTCATATCTTTCGGTGCCTATTTTAGTCATGGTCAAAATATCGGGAAAATGAAATGGTGAAATGGTGAAAAACAGCTCAATGCTCTACATTTCAGTACTACATCATTTGTCTTTGCACATTTTCAGCAAATCTCTTCAAACATGTATAATGTATTTAGAAACAAATCTCTGCATACATTTATTCTGAATTCAGGTCTTTCCAGAGTCTTTAAGGAGGACAAACAATGTGTTGTAAGCAGCTGCAAATTGTCTCCAGTAACGACAGTGGAGGCTTCTTCTCACATGTAGGCTATTTTGTCCTCTTATAAAGAGCATGCAGCAACAGACTGAGACGAGCCAACAATTAGACACATCTTCCATTATCAAGATGGACTTCATAATAATAAATCATGTTACACTTAGCCCAAGATCGCGATTATTAAGAAAATAAAGTTAGGTCAATTAATGTAAAGCATCCTGCCAGTGTTTTTTTGTGCACATGGACTTGCAAATGTTGGAGAAATATGTGCAGTATACAGCATTAAAGTCTACATCAAAAATTTGTATTTTTTCCATAGTTTGTTTGAATGCACAGAGAAGATAAGGCATTTTTTCTGCATTACCAACCTAATTCAACAGAAAGAGGCAATATATCTTTGATATTTCTTGTTTCTCTTTCATTGTCAGCTTGCGTATACAACTGTAGAAAACAACCATTCGCACTCACATTCAGACCCATGGACCATTTAGATTAACAGAACATGCATCTTTTTGGAATGTGGAAAAAAGATGGAGTACCCAGAGAAAATCCACACAAGCACTGGAAGAACATGCAAACTTCAGACTCCAAGGGCACTATATGAGGTTGGGACCTTTCGACTATGTGGCAGACGTGCTAACTGCTAGAACACCTTGGTGCCCCTGGTCAGATTTATGTTAATGCTATTTTTCCATTAAGATACAGGACTGCTTTCTGACTCCCATTAAACTATAAAGGGTCACTATGCATGAAGTTGTGTGTTTCGTTCCAATTGTAGCCCATTTTCAAGTTTCTTTTAATTAACTTGTATCTTGCATCAGTGTTGTAATGCTGTTTACATGCTTGTGTCTTCAGTCTGTGTCTTGTTTTAAGGGAGCAGTGCTGACAGTGTTGACAAGCCAGCTAATTAGCAGGGTTTGGAAAATTTGTCACGGACAAGGCTCATGGCCGCATTTTGTTCAGTACTGCCTCAGCATGTGTGAAAGGAAGAATGGCAAGTTTTGCGAGAAATTGCGAGAAAGAGATTTGCTTTTGCAAACACGTATTCAATATTACAGTATAGCTTTGATTATTATGCAACAGAAAATCACTGATACTAAATCTCTGTGCAGTAAAATACTCATTAAATGGGAAAACGTTTTAATTGCTTGTATACACGTCCCATCAAGTGTGAAATTACGCAACCAAGTATTTTGTCTTTTTTTTTTTTTTTTTCTTCCCCAACATTAATCTAACCATGAAATATTTGTTCGACAGAGATTTTTTTGCCAATTTACAAACTTGTTTTTTTAATCCAGACTTGGTACCGGCAGTGGCTGAGGAATAAGGCACTGGTTGGGAATTGAACCTGCAAAATCTGATTGATAGGCAGCAGCATGTACCCCTACACTAGGAGCAACAATCAGTCATGTAAAAGCCTCAATTTTAATAACAGTGCCCTCGCGGCAAGTTTCTCCATTACTCGGCAGCTACCTGGGTAAAGAGCTTTTTCTTTTCTCACATGTATCAGTCTAGGCAAACCACTGTCATATCAAAGCCAAAAGCCTAAGCTGAGCTTTAGTGTTGTAGGATGCACAAGGTGTCTTTTTTTTAATATTTGAATAAGGCTCTGCTTTTATTTTTCATGCAACATTATAGGGATGCACAATAAAGTTGTAAAACATGGTATTTGGATGGATATAATTACTCTATGCGATTGGCTGGCAACCAGTTCAGGATGTACCCCGCCTCCTGCCCGATGATAGCTGGGATAAGCTCCAGCACTTCCGCGACCCTTGTGAGGATAAGCGGCTCAGAAAATGGATGGATGGATGGATGGATAATTCATCTACTCCAAATCAAAACTACAGACAATCAAAAGTATACTGCACAATAACGAATTCGTAACTCTATATATCATATAGTACAAACCTTGTTTTCCATTTTTATGCTCGAGCATGTGAATTAAATCAGGATGATATTGAAGAAATGCATGAGTTATTATTGTTATTTTATGGTGGTAATTGAAAAATCCCACAAGCCTGTGACAATGAAGTATTACATTTTTAAACCATTAAACAACATCTATCATTTATTTTTAACATGAGATGGCACCTAACCGTGTTGTCGCCTCGGTTACTTGATCTCGAGTACCGTCTATGTTTTTGACTTGTTTGTTTGTCTTTGAAGACATTACGTGACTCACTTACACTTGGCTTTTACTGTTGTGCTCCGCGTAACTGATAGCTTGCAGTTTAAACTGTGCTTCGTAAGCGTGTCTCTTCGTCTGTGCCATTTCCGGGGGTCCTTAGCCAAACCGATGCACATACCAGAACTATATACCTAGTGGGGGCGTGTCTTTAGCGTCCTCTGTCACGTGCACCCTTTACGTCCGCATGCTGTCCTCAGTCACGTCCGCCTTCCTCCATATAAGTAGCGTGTCGGCAGGAAATGCTCCCAGTCAGTCAAGCGGAGCGCTCATCACACAACAACATTTACAGATTTTGGAACTCGGTCCACACATAAGGCGTGCCGCATTATAAGGCGCCCCGTCCATTTTGGAGAAAATTTAAGACTTTTAGGTGCGCCTTATGGTCGTGAAAATACGGTATATGAATTTATTACCAAGACTGTGTTGAAACAGTAAATAAGACAACTCTGACAACTATTTTTGGGTCAACACCCAAAATTAGGGATGAACACTGCCCTTCACCTAGCACCAACTGTGTCTGACCTCGCATGCGAGAGAATGCTTGATGAAGTTACCTTGAGGATGACATTGTGCTGCCAGTTCCACTCTCCCTTGCAATGGGCCTGAGTTGAGGGGTGTTTGCAGGCTATTCTCTTCACAATACACAACCCTATTAGTCTATTTAATCTCTCCTCCATCCCATACAAGCACCCTATGCTGCTGTAATGACTCAATTTCCCCACTGCAATGGCTGCCCTTTAGGAATCAATAAAGTTAATCTTATGTTGCCTTACTTTATCTTGCTTTGAATCGCACACTCATTAAGATATGCCATTTTCACCATATCAGAGAAGTTGTCCGGTTCCCCAAAAAATGTCGGAGGCTTCGCTTTATCTGGCGACAGGTTGTTGATATGATCTTTACTCTGATAATGTTTTTTAATAAATGCATTGTAATACCGTATATTTCTGCACATCTCTATATATTTTGCAATTCCATTGCTTACCATCGCATATAAGCTTGGGATAAAATGTCCATCCATCCATCCATCCATTTTATGAGCCGCTTCTCCTCACTAGGGTCACGGGCGTGCTGGAGCCTATCCCAGCTGTCATCGGGCAGGAGGCGGGGCACACCCTGAACTGGTTGCCAGCCAATCGCAGGGCACATAGAAGCAAACAACCATTCGCACTTACAGTCATGCCTATGGGCAATTTAGAGTCTCCAATTAATGCATGTTTTTGGGATGTGGGAGGAAACCGGAGTGCCCGGAGAAAACCCACGCAGGCAGGGGGAGAACATGCAAACTCCACACAGGCGGGGCCGGGGATTGAACCAGGGTCCTCAGAACTGTAAGGCTGACGCTCTAACCAGTCACCCACCGTGCCGTGGATAAAATGTCACTTTTATCAAATCACTTTCTATCATTTATGTCAACAATAAAAATAAAAGAAAAATACTGCATTTTTGCACCTTTGGTGTAACATAAAAGGTTTAGGACCGCAACTGGCGATTAGCATTCGTACATGACCTACATTATTAGGCAATGAAAGAGCTTCCCAAATAATTCCATCCTCAATACAAGGTGTGTCAGAAGGTTCCTGAACTGCTGTCACTAAAAAATATATTTCAAATCCAAATTACAACCTACATGTTTTCCCCTTCAAAGTAATCCCCCTGGAGTCCAACATACTTTATAAGCCTTCTCTGCCACACCTTAATACACTCCTGGAAGGATTCTTCCAAGATCCTCCGCAGCTCCATCGTTACGGCCATTTTCATTTCATCCATTTCTTCAAAACAGGTCCACTTGATGACCCCTCAACTTGGGAAAGAAGAAAACAATCACATTGGGACAGGTCGACTGAGTAGTGAGGTCCAGTACGGTGATATTCTTCTTGGCCAGGAACTGTCAGATGCTCAGTGCATTATAAGCAGGCACGAGTTGTCCTGCCACAACTCTCGCCTCTTTTCACACAGTGAATGAAGCCCTTTGTTTTGACCCCGGATAAAATAATCCTAATTTGAGGGGGCAGTCCCGTCTCATACAAATGACCCACTGGTCAGCCTGCCTCCTCTAATGCTTCGCCAATGCAGAGTACAGCTTTCGTTAGCATGGCGACTAGGGACAGAGGTGCCGAATTTGGTTTTAGCCCCTGTGTCTAAAACAAATCTATATTTTCACTTGTGGAGTCAGCGCTTCATCATAAAGTGCCTGGTTACATTTGTGAATTACTGTATAGATCCATGTATGTGGCTCATAGTAAAATTCAGAATTGTACATCCTCAGGGGCATTCATTAGTTAAATTTCATGTATTGCTTTATTCTGACGCGACAGGGTAATGAACATGCTCAGAATATTCAGGGAACTCGATACAGAAAACATACGCAAATATGCCGGAATTGCCTTCACGCTAATTTTCTCTCCATTCATTCGTTCCACTTTAGAAGTTCAACTGAATATGTGTTGTTATTCCACTCAACGCACCTTCATATACCTGTACAGTAAGGGTGTCATATTATGTGACTTATACTGCCACAACACCATATGTATTGCAGTACTTTATTTGTGCAGAAATAGATTATACATGAGAACAGGTTGCAGCTAGCTTCCTATCATTAGTCATGTACTGTAACGGTACACGGGACCATGACAATAAGTTTAATTTAAAATGAGGAAAATGCAATTAAGGGGGGTTATTTTATCTTATGGTGTGTTAAAGAGATTTAGTGTGTAAAATTTTCTTCCAATAATTGGGTCACCGCTATCTCATTTGTTTAAATTTCAGTTTTACATTTCCTTCCAGTAGGAGCACTGTCTTCACAGATTATTGTTAGACTGTCGCATTTCCTTGGCTGATCCATCACAGTTAATACATCAGGAAGGCTAATTAACCTCACAGAAAATGCATGCACGTGTCAACCTATCAGCATGATTACTGTCTTTTGGGTTGTACCACAGTCCCGAGCCGCCTCGATTGGGTCAGTCGAACTTTGCCCTGCTGCCTGGGTTTGTGCAGAGCAGAAAAGCCGAATCTCCAACCTCCGGCCTCCCATACAAAGTCAGAGGGTGCCTCCTTCATTTGCCTTGTTAGCTGACAAGGGGCTGCTGGCCTGGAGCTTTAAAGGTCTTAATGAGGAAGAAGGCCTTGTTAGCCTTGTGTGGATGGTGAGAGACAGGTTCAGGCTACACACATTCATAATTAGCCTTAGCCTGTAGTACTTTGCTTGATACCACAATAATTCTGTGTGAGGAGGAGTAAAGCAGCATTAGTGCTGCACACCTTGACACATCGTCATCATTCATACAAAAACACAGCATTTGTACAGCAACCACTAACAGCAATGTCATTACTATACTGTATCATTACATATCAGAAGAGTCATAAAAGGAAACTACTTAAAATTTCTTTAAATGGAACTACCACATCCCAAAAACATGCATGATAGGTTCATTGACAACTCTAAATTGCCCGTAGGTGTGAATGTGAGTGCGAATGGCTGTTTGTTTGTATGTGCCCTGCGATTGGCTGGCAACCAGTTCAGGGTGTATCCCACCTCCTGCCCGATGATGGCTGGGATAGGCTCCAGCATGCCCGCGACCCTCGTGAGGGGAAGCGGCTCAGAAAATGGATGGATGGATGGATGGAATATAATTATAGAAGAAGTATATAGTTATGTATTGTTATAGAATAACAAGAATCATGGAGCAGTCTTTGCTGGGGGGCACACTCTGAACCGGTTGCCAGCCAATTGCAGGGCACATACAAAAAAACAACTGTTTGAGATATACAATTTAATCTTAATCTAATTTATAAACACTAAAAACTAAAAATATTTTAAAATAGAGAAATATATTCACAACTTGTTTTTGTGAGCCTATGAAAACATTTTCCACATTATGTTTTCATTTTTCCAGTCAAAGGTTCCATCCATCCATCCATTTTCTGAGCAGCTTATCCTCACAAGGGTCGCGGGAGTGCGAGAGCCTATCGGGGGGCACACTCTGAACCGGTTGCCAGCCAATTGCAGGGCACATACAAACAAACAACCATTCACACTCACATTCACACCTACAGGCAATTGAGAGTCTTCAATTAACCTTGCATGCATGTTTTTGGGATGTGGGAGGAAACCGGAGTCGCCTTAGTCAAAGGTTGTCAAGTCTTTATCTTACTTCCTCTACTGCTTAAGTATTATTCAAATGTAGGCAAATCTAAAAATATATTTTGGAAATGCACATCTCTGTTACAATCGAGATATATAAATCTAAGACAGAGTACCCAGAGAAAACCCACGCAGGCATGAGCAGAACATGCAAATTACAAACAGGAGGCCCTGAGCTAGGCTTCTAACCCAGAACATCTAGACTGTGCGGCAGTTGTGCTAACTACTAAGTCCCATTTACGATTAAATAGTTTCATTTATTTATTTATTTTACTGTCATAGGGACACTATATATAGCTATTAGCTACCCCTGGGAGACCGATAGCACCCCATAGCACAAACATTTTGAGTTTTAGCTTGAAACAGCGCTTCAAAATTTGGAATAAGGAATGTTGCGGTATATTAGTATATTGCGTTGTCACTGCAGTAATGCAATAGGGACCAATTATCCAATGTGAGAACTGGTTTTATACTATGTATCCTTTCAACATGCCATTTCTCTTCAAATATAATTGAAACCAGTCAAAGGATACCAAAAAAAAAAAAAAGACATTTTCCTTGGAGTCTTATTACTCTGTTGTGGTGGCCTGAACTACAATACACTGACATGGATGTCAGTCAAAAATTCAAGTATTATGGTTAAGTAACTATTGCAACTGTAATATGAAGTCAGCATGAGATTTCAGATGTCTTACAGTATTACCTATATATAGATGAAATTGTGTCAAACTGGATGTTGCTTTTAAGAGGACACAAAAAGCATAGCTTGGAAGATAAAGTGGTCATCTAGTAATAGGCTGACAGAGTTGAAGTGTCCTTCAGCAAAACATCAAGCCCTTAGTTGCTCCAGATGAGGTTGCCTCCACTAACAGCATGTGGATGACGGCTTGAGGTGATATTGCAAAGAGCTTCGAGTGTCATTAGGGTAGAAAGGTGCTATAGAAATGTGGCTCCTTCAGTCACCTCGTTTATGTTCTACCTGATGTGGAAACGCTAAGTGCTTGACTTATTTCCGGCGTCAGAAAGATGGAAAATTCACTGCATATTGTATAAGATGGAGGTTTCAAGGCTTCAGGGAGAATATGGTTTGCGCCTATCATAAGTAGCAAAGAGGAAACATGCATTTGGATTTATTTCAAAGCAAACACCTTAGAGATAATTGACTGCCATGGATTTATTGCTTTTAAAGTGCAATACCAAAATGAAATTCAGAGATAGATCATCACAGTCAACTCTCACCAATTCACAACTTGCCATTCACAGTCTCACCTACTCGCCCATTTTTCTGTGAAAATATTTTTGGGTGTATCTAGACTGAAAACTATGAATAAAGTCAATTACAAAAAATGTTTGTGATGTCCAAACGAGGATAGGAATATAGGGGTAAAAAGGCTAAAAGAATACTGGTGTTTTCCCTGACGTGTCATATTGTAATCACCGTTGTTGACAACCGTTTCCTGAAAAAGTTGTAATTTTAAAAGTGAATGTAAAATTCACACACTTGCATTAACTGTTTTTGAAAACCCACTGGTGTAGTAAGTGTGACTGGACAACATTTGGAACAGCACTTGAACACAGGTACAGTAATGGTATACATAAATGCTTGTAAATTATGAATTTAATCACAAAAAAAGACATTTTTGTTCCATTCCTTTTCGACAGCACTTGTCTTTATTTGGGTCAAGGGTGAGTGACTCCCTCTACTCGAGCCCAACCCATCACAGGTCAGGACTTCATTCCTGTAAAAATCATTGTTAGAGTTTATTTTCACATAACTTTTACTTTTTTCTCTTCAGATCATTTTTATTGTGGCCATTGTACTCCACCATAAGTAAATTTGCATCCATTGTATATTTTTGTCTTTTGCTGGTGATGAAAGTTGTCCCCAAATCCTCCCGATTCATTTTCATTTCTGTTTTAGTGTTTCATCCGAGATAAAATATACTCCAGCGCTTGTGATGCAGTGGAACATCATGCTCCTTAAAATGCCTGTCATCGTTTCAAGGCGACAGCAATAAATCGTGGCGTAAAGAGAGGCGGTAATGGGCTCCCTATGGTAATCACGGGGTGGACCTTTCCTGTAAATAAGCATATAAATCCTTCATATTTTGGCTAGGGGATATAAGCAATCAAATCCACCTCCCACTCCATCAAATGTGTGCAACTTGACTTTTTTCATTTGACATTGCCAACACCTAGCTGAACCAGAGAAGAATGTCTTATTTGTGGGGAAAAAAAACATCATTCTATTTGTTTCTCCATTTAAGCAGTTTACAGATGGAGGATGATCCTAAACTGATTGGGTTGTTGTTGACAGTTTACAGCTTTGAAAGCAGAAACAACAATGGGATGTTTGGTTTCATTTCCTTTCACAGTAAGAGACCAAGGACCAAGCATTTTGCTCTGGCAAATTGTTCTCTAGTAAAACACAGAGATGTGGCGCTTCTGCAACATTGTTGAGCATTAAAATAAAAACAGTGTGAACACCGATACGTGGATTTGGGTGACATTTGTTTTGTTTGGGGTCTAGGTGCAACTGCAACTGTAAAATTGTGGTTTTCTTTTTTTTATTATTATTATCACCACCACCTATAGGGGAGTACAAATATTTTGTTACAGTACTCAAGTTGAATTTTTACTGCTTTTACCCAAATACATTTAACATAACCATCTTTGTTACTTACTACTACAAAATAAAATCTGAACAAATTGTTCGATGACATAATGCCTGTACCACGGAGCAGAAAGTGGAACAATAGTCGCACCTGTACTGACTATAAGAAATGATGTACCCTGATGGGACTTCTAAGTTTTTTGGCTGCAATCAAGAGGCCAGTCAGATCAGCTCTTTGCTTTGTGCCCCTATTGAAGCTCACTAATTTTTTCATTCTCAGTGGCACAAGTTCAGAGTGCGCAGTTATGGTGTTGTGCGTACATTGAAATTTGTTATTGGACATACTAATGCTGTACTTTTTTGTTTATGCAATATTATCTTTGCTAATATTACTTGACAGATTTAATTACAGATTGTTGCTATTTTTAGACACACAACTACTGTGTAGTGGTTATCTGCTTGTTTACCAGAGAGGTCTCGTGTACATTTGTTGTATTGTGTCACACCATTAGATATTGCTGTGTAAAGCTTGTGTGATAACTTGTCATAGTCATTCTCAAGGATTAAAAGATGTACTGACTTCTTAGTGTTGCTTATATCTGTAACCATCCATCCATCCATTTTCTGAGCCGCTTCTCCTCACTAGGGTCACGGGCGTGATGGAGCCTATCCCAGCTGTCATTGGACAGGAGGCGGGGTACACCCTGAACTGGTTGCCAGCCAATCGCAGGGGACATAGGAACAAACAACCATTCGCACTCACAGTCATGCCTACGGGCAATTTAGAGTCTCCAATTCATGCATGTTTTTGGGATGTGGGAGGAAACTGGAGTGCCCGGAGAAAACCCACACAGGCACAGGGAGAACATGCAAACTCCACACAGGCGGGGCCGGGGATTGAACCCAGGTCCTCAGAACTGTGAGACTGACGCTCTAACCAGTCGGCCACCGTGCCGCATATCTGTAACCTTTTTTTTTTTATCTGTAAAACTCATCCACTCTTAGTATTGTTTGTACATTATTACCATAGAGCTACCATTTTGTTTGGAATTATTGCTGGATGTGCTGTATGTGGAGAAGAGGAAAACAAATTTGTTTTATTTTTTTTACTTCCTCCACACATTTTTAATCCAAAATCCTGCAGTGTTTCAGAAATCCGCTATCAGTCGGTGTATAGTAACCAGCGAGGGCTATAATAGCTAACTGTAATTTTCACACTGTACAGTAAACAGGTGAGGGCGGGTTGGCTATCGAAGCCAACCGCATTATTCACTGACAATACAAATGGATGGAATTTAAAATGGGAGCACCTGCTGCACGACTCTGAAGCTCAAACAACATCTCCAGCAGCAGATGAAGACTAAGACGACTACAATGGTGAACAAGGATAACGTTACACACCTGTGGGTGTATTTACAGGAATTGTTTTCGTACTTTGCTGTGAAAGATTCTTCCTACAGGATGAAGTGTCTCTTATACTTACTTAAAGTGACAGAAATATTGGCATTCAAAAACTCCCCCTCCAACCTGGTAGTTTAAATTTTTTATTTTATTAATCCATCCATCCATCCATCCATTTTCTGTACCGCTTACCAGTGATGTAAAAAATAAATAAACTAAAAGAAAAGTTATTTTATTATCATGAGCTTGTTGATGTAAGCATACGGTTAATGTGATGGCCAGGCTAACGTGCCAGCGAACTTCGCTCATTAGCCAACACTCAGATCTTGAACTACACTACTGAAGCCAACTAAATAAATTAAAACATAATCAAAACTAACCACTCACTTTTTCCACTACTTAAATACATTTAAAGGGGAACCAAACCCTAGATGTCAAAACTTTCTATTATATTGTAAATGTGCATATCTTCTTTAAATGATGCCGTTTACATACAGTGAATCTACAAAATGGCATAGCTACACATCACATTCGCACAACTTTTGCACACGTAATGACATAAAAATATAGGGAGTAGATGCAGTGTTTTAAAAAATTTTTTTTAGAGTAAATCCTTCGTAGATTTAGGTAGACAGCATCATTTAAAGAATTGCACATTTACAATATAATAGAAAGCTTTGATATCGAGGGTTTAATGTGAAAAAAATAAAAATAATCCAAGTATCAAAATACAGTTGATGCTTAGTCCTTTAATGTCAGATACTACAAGACTTTTACTCAATTAATATTCTACAAGGTTGTGCCATGCCATTTTGCCAATGCTTCAAATGTCAAACTTATTACTAAACTCGTCTGTGTAGTCATGAAGGTCTGGGAGTTTTAAAATGTACACTATGTGTAATGTACCAACTTATCTACTACTCTTCAAAGCAAGACTTGATATCATTGTGATTAATTGGTCATAGTTACAATAATGTGAGTTCCAACATTTCTAACAATGACACATAGACAAAGTTTGGATTTGTTTAATCCTCATTCTATTTGCTGAACTATCCATCAAAATGCCAAAATTGATAATAAAACCCCATTAATATTTTCATGGCTAGTTATAAAGCAATTTGCCATCTGTTGATGAAACACATCTTGGAACACATGCTGATGACAGCAGCCCCCCAAGAAACACACACACACGCACACGCACGCACGCACATACATGCATGCACACACACAAAGTTATGAGCATCCACAACAGTGCTGCCACCTCTGAAAACGTTTTTGTTTTTGTTTTTTTCAAGGCAGGGAGTGAGAGATGCAATGTGTAATTAAAGCTTTCATTGTCTCTTCAGGCCATAGTACTTGTACATGCCTTTGAATCTATCTCTCTGTCCTGTCAGCACATTTCTTAACATGATTGCATTAAGTATCATTATATAGTGTTTCCCCTGCTGTTTAATAAGTCTAGCGGGGAGAATAAGTGGCAGGATAGCAGTTACAAGCTGAAGAACCTAATCAACACTCAGTGTCAGTGGTCAGTGGCAGCTTTTGCTCGTTAAAAACATTAAGATTATTGTCCTCATACTGAGTCCAGGAGGGTGGTGCTATAATAAAGCTTTATGGGTCATATTTGATAGTTGAAAGACTTCACAAGGGAAACTGCTTCGTAAATAAACGTGCCTAGAATTCAATATTAAAATAATTATCTTTTTATGGTGCAAAAGCAAATATAAATCATAAGTCCTTAGCGTTTTTTTTTTTTTTTTTTAATAAACATCTCAGTTTGGGCATGAAAATAAAAACCAAGAACATACAAAAGCATCAAACTATATTCTTATGTGCTCACTGCATTATAGAATGTGTTTAACAGCCAGTAATAATTTGGTATAACTATCCATCCATTCTTTTCTGTAATGCTTGTCCTCATTAGGGCCACAGGTGAGCTGGAGTCTTTCCCGGCTGACTTTGGGCGAGAGGTGCGGTACACCCTTGCTTAGTTGATGGCCAATCCCAGGGCACATGGACAAACAGTTACAGTCACATTCACACATTCACACCAAAGGACAATTTACAGTCTTCAGTTAACCTAAAATGTATGTTTTTTGCGGGGGGGGGGGGGGGGGGGGGGGGGGGTAATTTGGGCATTTAATTTGGGAGGAAGCTGAGTACAAGAATACAAGAAGGGCAGAGCCAAGATTCAAACCCAAACCTCGGAACTGTGAGGCAGACTTGCAAACCACTTGGTCACCATGCTGCCTTCAAAATTACAATTTGCAAACCACTTGCTCACCATGCTGCCTCCAAAATTACTATTTATTTTGCTACTGTTGTTCATCCATTTTCCCTTAAACAACTCTGAACAGAAAGCTATGACGTGTAACTTTTGTTCCTCTAATGTTGTCCAATCATTACAATGATTCACAAATGTTTAGTGTTTCTTCCACTTCGCTATTTTAGCCTTCCCGCAATTCCTTAATGTTATGTCTCTTACTTTTTCATCATCATTTCTCTCTTCTCTCCTCACCTTTCCTCAGTACCCCAGGCAGACAATTAATCTTTTCTTGTGCTAATTTGTCATGAGTTCCATTTATCGACTGCTCATATATGGGTCAATAATGTGTTGTTTATTTCAAGTTTGACTATTTGTTGGTTGCCAACTTCTCTTCAAACTGTGTATGTGCATGTCTGTATTCAAAAGCAAATTAATGTCAATATTAGCTAATAGTCACCGAGAGACTTTTTGAGAAATGAAACAATAATTAGTCATTTTAAAACCTAGACTATTAACTTGTCTATTTCTATTAAAGTGTGAATGAGTTATCATCATATAGACAGGAATCAACAACGCCTTACATTTTGACTTCACGCTGGTGGTATTCCAATACAACCCCAGTCTTTTACTAATATTTCCTGCAACATGCATTATTATTCATGGGATGAACTTGTTTTTAACAGTAGGCACGAAATAGCTAGGCATTTGTATGCATAGAGAATGTTGTCTCCTGGCTGTGGTCCAGTCTGTTGACATTCTTCTCTGATATCCCATGACTGAGCATTATTGTCCCCAAGATCACACAAGTAAGTGATTATTGGAATTATTATTTGTGTTTTTACGACGGTCTGGATGGAGAGATAATGATTTTATTAAGCATGTGCACTGAAGCCTCTCCATTTCAGTGTCCTTAAAGTCGTACATTTTGAATTTCGAACCGTCAGTTTGGGCTCTAAAGTTGCACAAAACAGCCATCTTACAAGATGTCAGCAAATCTTTCAAGGACACAGACAACACACAGCCAAAGCATCAAAGGAATAACTCGGGGCAATTGAGTTGCTTTGTCGTGGCTTTTATGATATTCTTGCCAACCTTTTTTTTTTCCTTAAGCAAGACTCAACTAATAAGAATGTGAGAAGAGAAGAAGAATACGTGTGAGGCAAATCGTGTGAGTGCTGGGTCACAAAGGGTGTGACATAAAGCTTGTTTTTCCCATAAACATCTACCTGCTCTCAACAGATTCTAGCAAGTGAGGTAAATAAGAGCCTTTTGCTTTCATTTTCAAAATCTTTATCCTAACTGACAGTTGAAAGTCACATGCTGATTTCAACTTGGTGGTGTCATGGGGTGGCTTTATATGTACTTATTAGAGCTACAAATGCTGTGAAAGACATTCTCATTTTTCATAAAATGCCATACTTGTTTCTCTGGGATGCAAATGTTCCTATTTTGGTTGTCTTTGTGTGTGTCTTGTGCAAAGAAAGTTGTACTGGGATCCATTATTTCCAAATTAATTGGGCTCTTTTCTGTGTGTGATTTGTGTGAAATGATATAAGCTTGGTGACCGTTTAACATAATTACCTCGAAGTTTCAGATCTGTGGGAATAAACAATTATTCTCTCTGACCGATGATGTCCTTTGTTCGTGCACCATTAATTCTCAGCAGTGCACAGGAGGTTGGAGTCTCCGCTCGCTTTATTTCATAACTGAAGTGGTGCCAAAACACAAACTGGCAGAAAGGATGTGTAATGGAGAAATAAACATGGGGGGAAATATGTAGGTGTCTGCATTTCTTGTTTCAATGACAATAATTCAAGGTTGTTTTCCAGCCCACTGTCTTATTTTGCTCATTAAGAGGAACTGCAGTGGGATGTGGGTGTATTTATTGAAAGCAAATCAGTATTTAATGAACAAGTGAATAAAACTGTTGTTGTTTCAAGGGGATAAGCACTTAAATATGCCTTCTAAACAACAAGTAAGAAATCTTTTCAAGTCATGCACAACTGCAAATTTAATCTGCTTTTGCCACCGCACTCAGTTACAGCACAAATTTGCTCGATTCCTGATAATTTTAAGTTCATTACCAATACTTACAAGATATACCACAATATTAGTTTTTATGTTTGTTTTTAGAGAGAATTTGTAGCGTGGCCCCTAAATACCTTTTTATTCACCATTGTAATTGTTTGTTACGTAGATCCATTATAAGGGATGATCATAACTTCCATCCATCCATTTTCTGAACCGCTTCTCCTCACTAGGGTCGCGGGCGTGCTGGAGCCTATCCCAGCTGTCATCGGGAAGGAGGCGGGGTACACCCTGAACTGGTTGCCAGCCAATCGCAGGGCACATACAAACAAACAACCATTCGCACTCACAGTCATGCCTACGGGCAATTTAGAGTCTCCAATTAATGCATGTTTTTGGGATGTGGGAGGAAACCGGAGGGTCCGGAGAAAACCCACGCAGGCACGGGGAGAACATGCAAACTCCACACAGGTGGGATCGGGGATTGAACCCGGGTCCTCAGAACTGTGAGGCTGACGCTCTAACCAGTCGTCCACCGTGCCGCCCGATCATAACTTTAAAGAATTTATTTTGAAGGTTCATTGCTCGAATCACAGTTCCGGCCTTCGTGTGTGGACTTTCCATGTTCTCCCCATACTACACTTGCTTTGGTTTTCCTCCCACATTCGCAAAACATGCATGTTGGGTTCATTGAAGACTGTAATTGTCCATAGGTGAAAATGTGTCTGTGAGAGGTTGTTTATCTAAAAGTGCCCTGCGATTGGCTGGCCGACCACTCCATGGTGTATCCCACCTCTTGCCCAAAGTCAGCTGGGACCCTAATGATGACTGATAATTGATGCCTGAAAGTAAAGTCTCATGATCAGAACCATGGAGAGCTCCTCTGTAATCTTGACTTGCCTCCAGTTTGCGGCCTTACTTGAACTGTACTGCGAATTTAATCACATTTTTATCAGAGGAGGCAGAGAATGCCATCCACCTGGGGAATATACAGTAAAACCAATCAATATTTTTTCAAACATGTGATTTTGGAATCTTGGTCCGAAACAATTTTCTGGCACAAATTACTCCAATCTTCTGTTAATTGCTTATTTCAACAAAACACCTGATCCGTTGTGTTAAATCTTACAGACAACCTTAAATCCCATGCACAAAGGCATTAGAGGGCAATATGTCCAAAACAATACAAGATGAAAGCAAATGCTGCCAAGTAGGAGGAGGATGGAGGATAACTTGAAATTATAAGGAAGCAAAAGTGAAGAAGACATTAATTAGGAAATATTTTGTTTAATACATGCTGTCATTACAATTATGTTATGTAATAGTAAATTGTGAAGTGTGATATGAAACACTTATAACTGGTTCTACAGTGCAGGGCAAAGCAAGTCTATGCTTCATCGAACTAAAACAACTAGGTTTTACAGTTAAGCTGTGGTAAAGATTTCTGAGCCAGAAAAAAACAAGGGACCACTCAATTTGGTTTAATTATCAAACATTAATTATTTCCCAATTATATGAATAGTGTAAATACCTGTAAATGTGTGTATAAAGCTTCAATTTATACTCATTCAACATCTTTAATGAAACTTAAACAAATCATGTAAAAAAAAAAATCAGCAGCATTAGCTACAGTATGTATTTTCATTGTGTGACCATTGCTGTAACTTCCATCCAAGTGCTGTTGTTCAGAAAGTGCTGGATGTTTAGAGTAAATGTTTACTGTCTCATTTGCAATAAAAACCGTAACTGGAGGCCCATTTTGGAAAACGAATGGCGGTTATGGCAGCCAAGTAAGGAACAGCTGGAACATAAAAAAAAGATGGCACCCATATTTATAAAGTGCACCCTGACAAAACTATTTCTGCCTGCTCACCTTCACTGGAGGCTTTATGGCTACCGACAGCTTGAATTAACTTTGGAAACTTGCTGTCACGCAGGCCATTACATTGATTTGAGATAATAGAAAAAAAAAAAGCTTTCCTAAAATACTGTACATATATACTGTACACTGAATGGCCACAATATTAGATATCAAAGAGCCGCTTCGTCGCCATTAGTCATCAAAGTTAAAGGTGAAAACAACTTTAAAGATTATCGGTACAGCTTTATGATGGCAACATGTTGATCTGGGAGCATATTAATTCGATTTCCAATATTTCCTATCGGAAAAACAACATTTCGAAGTGACCAAATGAGATGTTGATTGTTTCCAACTAAATGCAATCCGCCACAATCCTCAGAATGTGACAATAACATTAACCACTGAAACATTTACAAATTAACTATTTCATGTTTACATTAAATATCTTGTTTTAAGAGAAGAATGAGAAGACATTATACTGTAAGCACAGTTTTTCCCCAAAAAAACTTTGAACAAGCTTTGTACTGTACATGTGTGCAGAACAGAGTGAAGGGTGTGCTTGCTAGCTGGCTTGCGCGTGTGCGTGCGTGTGTGTGCGCGTGTGTGTGCGTGCGTGCGTGCGAAAGAGCGCCATGGCAGCCCCATCACTCTGTTATCACCGCTCACTCCTTAACAAGCTTTGAGAGCCTTTACAACCTAGCAGCTGTCATTTACAGTCACCCACTAAACAAGCACACAATGGTTACGCCCACACACTGTCACTCTAAACACACACACCAACCAACCAATTTTCCAACACACACACACACAATTGAACATACTAGGGTTCGTGGGCTCATCCCATATTTTTTTTTTTTTTTTAATCGGCATTGTTCCTCGGACCGCAGTTAAGGGCTTTTCCCATTTGTCACATTGCACAACAATAATTGGCCTTAGGAAGTGAATCCCTTGTTATGCAGTAATTACACACAGCAGTTAGAAATCTCTGTCAGCTTTCCACCACATTTCTTCGTCTTGCCTCGCATGTTTTCAGTCCATCTGCCGCCTTTGTTTATTGTGGCTTGGCTTGTTTTGAAGGTAGCGACTGCACAATAACTGCTTTTTTTTTGTCAGGACTTGGTGATTTATTTGAGATACCGTACTCTCCAGATACGCTTATTTAATATAGAAGGATGGTACTCAAAATTGTCCCAGGAAAGACTGCAAAGCAACCACTGAAGTACCGGTAAACGTATTTAAAATAGTAGCAGGTAGAGTGCGCCAAGAGTGCCAACATGACCTTTGATTTTAGCTACCACACTTTGTTTCAGATCTCTTTGCATGAACATCCATCCAGTCATTTTCCATAGTGCTTATCCTCCCTGTCAAAAAACAAAAAAACTGCAGCATAGTTCTGCAAGGTGCTCACCAGCATAACCAGCACGTGCAGTTTTTGTCGTATTTTCGTCCTGGTCTTGTTGGTGACAGCAGGGCAACAGCAGCGAAAACAAAACAAATATAGTTTTTCTGAGCAAGGTGCTGTCAGGCGCACTGGGATGAAATTTAGCCCAGTCAGAGGCAGGATTAGAAGCGGTGACCTTGTGGTCATTGGATGACCCGCTCTACCAATCGAGTCACAGCCACCCATCAAGACGAGCATGCGGTAAGTCTGTATGTCTGTAAGTATTGTATGTCTGAGAATTAATTGTCATCCACAGTATTTTTGGAATTTTGCTTTTTGTCTGCTTACTATTCAATTCATTCATTTCTGCCGGATTTAATGTTATAGTTTGCATAATTTGGAACCTTTAAAATGTAAAAGCAATTAAATGAATACCGAACGGCTGTTGGACATGGGGCTTGATATATATATATTTTTTTAAATTGCTGGAATACACTGTGGTCATATGCATTTCCAGTAGATTTGCATCATTCAAGCCATCAGTCCATATCAGAAGATTGTTTTTTTGTTTTGTGTTTTGCTTTTGGCTTTTAACTAACCCTCACAGGTAACACAATCAGCTCCGAGCAGCTCAAACAGCTGCTGGAGAGGTTTGTCGCGCTAAGGCTTCTCGGTTTAGAATCTGCAATCTGGACCATGGACCAGGGGCTTGCGATTAACTCAACAGCAACCTCTGATAGGGGATGGGGAAATTATTCAGATGTCATGCACAAAGTGGCTCTTTTCACACCGTGGCACTGTCAAGTGAGACGAGGCATCACATAAGGGCTACTGTATGGTGGGCATTTTTGTCTTTTTCAGTTCTTCCTGCTGCAGAAACATAATTTAGAAAGGTTGAAAAATACACAATTACCAACTTGACAAACCTACTTCAGGTTGTTCCCGCAGGCTGCCATCTGGCTCACACACACTCAAAATGCCAAATCCTTTGTTAAAAAATAAATAAATAAATAACCCAGCAAGAAGGCTCACAACATGTCCAATCCTAATTCTATGCATATTTCGCATACATATAAAGAGAACCGCAGAGGCAGAACCCCATTGCTCAGGGGCGTTTGATGTTGAACAGTTTAGGAAGAAAAGTGGTTTATTCTGAGCTGTCTGTGTACTCCAGGACAAAGGAAATGTCAAAATTGGCACGCCCTCGTTTACCACTGTGATTGAAGGCAGCAGGATGACGAGGTGTCTGTATATTCATCAGAAATGACATTTATCCTTGAAAACCATCTCCTTGGCACAGTGTCTTGTAAATAAAATCCTCAACTTCTGAAGCCAGCATGCAGTTATTGTCTGGGAATGCGTCCATGTTAAACTAATTTATAAACACAAAACAATATGTAAAATATGATAAAACATGACAGACGTCTTTTTGGAGACTTAATTTGCACATGGATGGATAGATTCTTGTGTAAAAACAGGAGGCTTACTTGGAGGGTTGTCAAGTGAACATCTATGATCTAGGACTTTAATAGCTAAAAGAAGGTAAAATAATTTACTATTTCTTCTGAATCCAAAGGAACAAATACTACAGCAAATTACAAACTAATCTGATTGAGATTTTAAAGTGCTAAATGTGTCCAAACATGTCAAATTAGATTTTTTTTATTTTCTATTATTAAATTCTAAATACTTTCAGATCTGGATTGTTTTGGTATTACAGCTACCAATCCTGTATACAAATCGCCATGTTCTGTCTAATTGAATTTGGACAGTGTTGATTGGTTTATTTGGCCGTTATAAAAGATTTTAAAAAATTGTTTGAGATGTAGCCTACTGTGTGTACAGTATATTTTATGACTTCCTAAATCACCAAAAGGTAACTGCCATAGTATAGTTTCAAAAATAAAAGCACTGAATGAGGAAAGCTAGTAGTATGATCAATATTAACAGGAAAAGTGGGAATAACATTACAATATTGAAGGCATAACTTTTACATTGTGACTTTTATACTAGTATTACTGCCACTTTAGTGGAAATCATGGAGCAAAAACACTCATATAGTTAATTTCTACGACCTACCTGATGTTCAGTCTCACCTTGTGCCAATCTACTGCCAGCACAAGAATGTGCTGTGCCTCCTTTTTCTCCATTCAAACAAAGAATAGAGGGCATTTAACTTAAAAACTTTCTGAGCAGACGGTTTGTCCCGTATCGTCAAGAGCAAGTTCTGGAAAACAAGTCTCTGAATTAAAAAAAAAAAAAAAAACGAACTATACTGTAGCTGCCAAAACCGTTAAATTGTTAAAACAAGTGAAGAAACCTGGCAGCACATTGAGTGCTACAATGTCACAGATTTTGTGGCAATACTTCCAAGAGCTACATTCTGAACTAAACTGCTGAACCAAGGGACAAACCAAGCATTTATTTTGACAAAGACAATACACTTGCATATAAAACTAATTGTTTCTCTGCAGTCTGCCCAATGACTCAATAACAAGCATGGTCCATAAAACCAAGCATGAATCAAAAACCCTCATCATGTTATCTCCTTCGATACTCATTGTATTTGTTTTTGTCAAAAGGGCATGGTATTTGCTTGTTTATGTTTCGGAGTTGTTGCTGATATGACATCACTCAAATCCTGCTGATGATTGAGAGGCCCACCTGTCATAAGCCTTGTTCTAAATCACATACTGTAGTCATCTTCTTTCCCTTTTGTCTTAACTCCATTCAGGAGTCGCAACAGCCAATCATGCTCTTCCATCTCTCCCTGTCCGTGCATCTTCTACTTTAACTCCAGCTATCTGTAAGTCTTCTCTAATCACAACCATACTGTACATCTCCTCTTTGGCCTTTCTATTTGCCTCCTACTAGGCGGCTCCATTTCCAGCATCCTTTGACCGATATGTCCGCTGTCCCTCCTCTGCACATATCAAACCAACTCAATCTGGCCTCTCTCACAGTCTGAGCTATCCTTCTGATGCGATCATTCTCAATTCTGCCCATCTTCATCACTCCCAAAGAAAATATCAGCATCTTTAACTAGGCCTACAGCTCTTTCTCTGGTCTTCTGGTCACTGGCCTTGTCTCCAAACCATACAACTGGTCTCACTACCATCCTAAATATCTTTTCTTTACCTCTGTTCCACACTCCCCATTGCTTTGAATGGTTTATCCCAAGCATTTTTACTCCTGCCCCATTTTATCATCAATTTTATGCAAAATCTTTCTCCAGTAAAGTCAAATGTGCAAAATATAACTGAACCATTACTGTGTTCTAATTAAGTAGCTTGTTGTGACAGAAAATAAAGATCCTGATAAAGGTCATTCATATTAATATCTCAGCCTAGACAGCTCACCCTGTGACATAAAGCATCTGGCCACTGTTGTTACCAAGCATTCTTTACCTCACCTTCTGTCAGGTCATTCCGTGGCATTACTGGCTCCCCGCTGGCTTCCTGTCTGGCAGACTTCTGGCTGCCAGGTCGTATCCAACTGGTTCTCAACCTGAGCACAGCTGCTGTCAGGCCAGGTGGCTGTTAACTGGCTGTCTGTCAGCTGAGCAATCACCTCACTGGCTGAGTGGCTTGATCCTGGCTGTTGGCAGGTTGGGGTTTGTTCTCATGTAGTGAGAGCAGATAGCTTGCTGGAAATCAAATCACAAAATCATAATGTACAACCTTGAAAGTGGTTAACAAAATCAAAACACCAACCCCCCCCCCCCCCCCCCCCCCCCCCCCAAAAAAATCCCAACCTTATACTGTATACAGTCCTGCTCACCATTATAGATACCCCTTCATTTTTTTTTTCAACTTAAGACCACAACAAAAAAACAAAAAAAGGCATGTGCAGCAATATTGGCACCCCTCCTTAATATTTGGTTGCACGCTCTTTGGAACCGATGACAGCCTCCAAACATTTATTGTATCCATCTATAAGCTTTTTGCACTTCTCGGGTGGTATTTTCTCCCACTCTTCCTTTGCAATTTGTTCAATCTCTTGAACATTTGCAGGGTTCGTTTCCACAATAGCAGATTTCAGCTCCCCCCAAAGATTTTCAATTGGATTGAGATTAGGACTCATTACAGTCTATTTTAAAACAGCTAATTTATTCATTTTCAGCCATTCCTGTGTGCTTTTGGATGTTTGCTTTGGGTCTTTGCCTTGCTGGAGACACATGATCTTCGCCTCAAACCAAGTTTTCTTATACTGGGTAAAATCTCTTGATAATTTTCTGATTTCATGATACCTGTGATACAGTCAAGGCTTCCAGTACCAGATGTAACGAGCAACCCCATAGTATATTGGAACCTCCACCATGCTTGACTATTGGCAGGGTGTCCTTTTGCTTAAAGGCTTCATTGCACCGTCTGTAAACATAGTTTGTGTGCATTGCTAAAAAGCTCTATTTTTGTTTCATTTGTCCATAAAATATTGTTTTATCATTTGCTTTTTTGTATCAAACAATAGTTCTCTACAGAAAAATTTTGTTTTACTCATTTTCTTCAGGAGATATTCCACATTTAGTACTTAAACTTCATGGGTGCCAATAATGGTGAGCATGACGATATAACTTTGAATAGTTATATATAGAATATAACAGTATATATATATATATATATATATAGGTATATATAACTGATTATTTGTTTCCTTAATAAATGAAATCGCCATTTAGAGACAGCATTTTATGTTCACTTGGATTATATTTGACTAATATTTACATTTGTATGATGATCTTAACTCATTCACTGCCAGTCCTAAATGTTAACATGGATATTTGAATTCAACAGCTGTCAATGGCAGGAATTAAGCATTAAAGTGGGGAAACTAGGCAAACATGTAAGAATTTAAGAAGGGGCCCAATACTTTTTCACAACATTATATATACCCCTCCTTGAGCCGTCACCTTATCGTGGTGGAGGGGTTTGTGTGTCCCAATGATCCTAGGAGCTAAGTTGTCTGGGGCTTTATCCCCCTGGCAGGGTCACCCATGGCAAACAGGTCCTACGTGAGGGACCAGATAAAGCACGGCTCAAAGACCCCTTATGATGACGACAAACAATGGACTCAGGTTTCTCTTGCCCGGACGCGGGTCACCGAGGCCCCCCTCTGGAGCCAGGCCTGGAGGTGGGGCTCGAAGGCGAGGGCCTGGTGGGGTATTTCATTTACTGCACCCATGGGGCCTGGCCAGGCACAGCCCGAAAGAGTAATGTGGGTCCCCCTTCCCATGGGCTCACCACCTGTGGGAGGGGCCATAGGGGTCTGGTGCAGTGCGAGCTGGGCGGTGGCCAAAGCTGGTTCTAGGGACGTGGAATGTCACCTCTCTGGTAGGGAAGGAGCCCAAGCTGGTGTGTGAGGTCGAGAAGTTCCGACTAGATACAGCTTGGGCTCTGGTACCAGTCCTCTCGAGTGGAGCCAGATGAGGTGACTGGGGTATCTGATTGGGATGCCTCACGGATGCCTCCCTGGTGAGGTGTTCCGGGCACGTCCCACCGGGAGGAGACCCCGGGGACGACCCTTGACATTAGAGATTACGTACTTCGGCTGGCCTGGGAACACCTCGGGATCCCCCCGGAAGAGCTAGAGGAAGTGGCTGCGGAGAGGGAAGTCTGGGCGTCCCTGCTAAAGCTACTGCCCCGTGACCTGACCTCGGATAAGTGGTAGAAAATGGATGGATGGATGGATGGATGGATGATGGATGGATGTGTATATATATATATATATATATATATATATATATATACACACACACACACACACACATATACACACAGATTAGTCAACTAATCATTTTGTCGACTTTACCACACCACAGACGTTTTAACTTTGCCGTCGAAAAAGTTTTTTTCTTGCGCATGAGGCAGAGACACTTTCAGCAACAGATGAGTGCGCTGAATTGATTTAAATTGTGCAGCTTTGCTAAGTGAGGGAGAACCTGTAAATGGTAAAACGCCAGGCTTAAGCAGGATTTTCGGCCCACTCTATTGAAGTGTAAGAAGAAAAGTATTCCACTGCACATGAAGAAGACTGTGATGATTTGCATCCATTTCTATACACTGCATATCCTCATTAGGGTCGGAGGTGTGCTGAAATTCTTGCCATGCAGAACCCACTGCTGTGTTGGGCCCAGAATGAGGATATTTCCTTGTTTGGCCAAGTTGTACAAACGTTACAATACATGGCTGTCCCAGCACCAAGCACACCAAGAGCGAATGCATCAGGGTCCTACCAGTGATTTGCTGCCTGAAAAATAACTTGCACAAAACTATGCGCCCTGTGCGACACACCGAAATTGCACAACTTCTGGCCGATCATCACCGGGGGTGGAGTTCCGGCCCCTAGAAAATTGCATGACATGATATACGATATATGCCCATATCTTGCCATATATCATATATCATGTCATGCAACCGCTAATAAAGATTGATGGAAAATGCAAGAAGAAGAAAGATGTGTAGTAGAAAGAAGAAATAGAAAAAGCTCGGTGAACTGAACTGTCAATCTGGTAACTTCAAAGCAAAGTCTTGTTCTTGTCATTATAATAGTGGCGAATGACTTGGGAGACACTATACAAAGATTTAATACAACCAATTGCTCTTGAATTTGTGTCCGGCAACAGCTTGAGCTTCAGGTCGCCTCTATCTACTATTGTTCCGTTTCACGTCATAATTACGGAGGCTGAAGAAGACCGCTGTCTTCTGTGAATCAAAAAAATAAAAAAATAAAATACAAGTTGAACGAAGTTTCAGGTTTTGTCGCAGTAAAAATATGCTGTTTGTTGGCAAGCTTCTCTGGTCATTTTAATTTTAGACATTAACCAATATTATTTTTTTTTTTTTTGTAATGTAATGTAATGTAATTATTTTGTAACTCCAAAATTTACAATTTTGATGTTCGACTTTGGAGCTTCCTTGGGATTGGCAATGTTATGTTGCACAAATGACAAAAATCATTTAAGATTGATTATGACCTAAAGTTGAAATCATAATAACAGACTTAAAAAAAGAGCACTATCTGGATTATAAAATATTGAATCAAAGAAAAACAGCACTACATGCTGTGAACATGTTCTATACAAAAACAAAATCGCCATCGGTTCAAAAATAAATCTCAGCAGTACACACAGCTGTGACGTCCCTCCTTTGTGAGTAAGAGCTCAAACCCTTTCACATAACACTTCCGCAGAGAGCCAAACTAAATTTACATTTGGGAATTAAAAGTGTAATCAGATTATCCTCGTGAAATTGTGTTTCATCCAGTCCATGTGCTGGGCTGCTATGATAAATCACATTCTATGAGAAAATAAAAGGGAAAAACCCAGACAGAGTAGGCTGGGAGATAACATCCATTTATAGCGGGGGGGGGGGGGGACGCTCAGGTTAACAAGTGTTGTTCAACAGCTCTTCAGCAAACAGGATTAAAGACTGTTGTTGGATCTTTGCTGCACCCCGGAGACTTAAAGGCAGATTCCTAAAGTCCAAAGGCGTTCAATCTTTCTTTATCTCATTCTGACCACAATTGAATTCATCACTTGCTACTTGTGATAAAAACGTGTTAGTGCAAGTAAATATACTATGTGCTGTGTTTTTGTACATTATATACAGTATTTAACAGTTGTTGAGGACATATCAGCCTCACCTCCACTGCAAACCATTTCTCTCGCTGCAAACTGAAACATTTTGTGGAACACTATCCATTTATTTTTCTTACAGATCTATTGGCTTGTGTAAAGTTTCATTTTTTTTGGGCAGTTTAAAGTTTATTGGCTAGTGACCAAAGTCTAGTAAAGGGCACATTTTTATTTATGTGTGGAAAAAAATCTGCCCTCTCTGGCCCCATTTTGTTACTCTAATTTGACTTTGAAGAAACCACTGAACCCAAGGAAAAAGAAGCAGTCAGACAGGAGGCGTCACTGATGAGGTGTCAATCAGTTGACATGCACTCATGGGCACAATGATAGCTGGCATACCCCCACAGCCAGTGCTGACCTGTTACCTTGGGCTTCAGGAGCTTTGCTGAAACAATGGATAATATCAACCTTGGAAAAATTACCCAAAAATACCCATTCCTTGTTTGCCAACAACTGGGCATAAGACTAGCAAACAGAAGCGACACAGAATCAGTAACATTTCTTCCCAATGTTTTATCACCTCTTTTTAATTTTTATTGACTTCATTCCCAAAAATATAAAACCTCAAACTTATAGCATTTATTGTTATTGTAACACTCCATTACAAGTAAGTCATGCTACCAATGTAGCATCAGTGGCTAACATCGGCTTGTTAACAATGCACATTACGTACAGTGCCTATCTTGTGCAGTGTAGGAAGGGGCGTGGCTTAGGTCAGATACTCAGGGGGGATGTGTAGCTAAGCAATGTTTTAATACTACACCCCTTTAAGTGTCTGTCAGGCGTTCTCTGTCAGGCGTTCTCAAAGTATGAATTGTTTTACTTTAAGTTTAATAATAAACTGGCTTCTCTTCATCCTCATATGATAGGAATTTTAAAATGTTACTGAAAACATTACTTGTACTATACCGTTACAAATACAACATTAGTTCCCTATGGGAACATCTGTTTTAGTTTATAGTTTAGTTAAGTTATAATAACTTGGAAGTCAACCTCCGTCAGAGAGCGTATTATGTTCAACTTCAGATGTTCTATTGTACTTTTAACCATAGCGTAAATGGAGCCACCGAGCCCTCCTTCCAGGTCTGATTATATGTAAAAGGTGTGTCAGAAAAGTTCCACGACTAGTTATCACAAAAACCAAAACTACAAGTTTTCCCTTTCAGTGTGGGTCAGATGATCAACTAGCATGTCTACAAAGAGATCCTGTGGTGTTTGCTTCATTCAGTGCGCGAGAAGAGAGTTGTGGCAGGAAAACTCGTGGCTGCTCACAATGCCCTGAGCATCTGACAGTTCCATGGAGAGAAGAACATCACCGACTTATAGAGCAACCTCCTTACTCATGCAATCTGGCTCGGTAGTAGTTTTTTCTTCTTTCCCAAGGTTAAGGGGTCAGCAAGGGGACCTGTATTGAGGACATCGAAGATATCAAGATGGCCGTGGTGGCAAAGCTCCAGAGGATCTTTCCAGGAGTGCATGAAGGCGTCGTAGATGAGGCTGGGAAAGTGTGTTAGACTCCAAGGGTATTACTTTGAAGGGGGAATTGTGCAGTTTATAGTTTTGTGACAACTCCTGGAAGTCTTTGACACACCTTGTACAATTTGTAAAAATGTGAGTATTTACGTATACAATTTGATTAAAAAAACATTTAACTTAAATGTATCTACAAAATATATGGTTTGTGCTATTATTTTTCCACATTGTTAACTCGCATGTTTCTCATCCACAGTCTTCTTCTTCTTTTCCTTTCGGCTTGTCCCGTTAGGGGTCGCCACAGCGCGTCATCCTTTTCCATGAGAGCCTATCTCCTGCATCCTCCTCTCGAACATCAACTGCCATCATGTCTTCCCTCACGACATCCATCAACCTTCTCTTTGGTCTTCCTCTAGCTCTCTTCCCTGGCAGCTCCATCCTCATCATCCTTCTACCAATATACTCACTCTCTCTCCTCTGGACGTGTCCAAACCATTGAAGTCTGCTCTCTCTAACTTTGTCTCCAAAACATCGAACCTTGGCTGTCCCTCTGATGAGCTCATTTCTAATTTTATCCAACCTGGTCACTCCGAGAGCGAACCTCAACATCTTCATTTCCGCCACCTCCAGCTCTGCTTCCTGTTGTCTCTTCAGTGCCACTGTCTCTAATCCGTACATCATGGCTGGCCTCACCACTGTTTTATAAACTTTGCCCTTCATCCTAGCAGAGACTCTTCTGTCACATAACACACCTGACACCTTCCTCCACCCGTTCCAACCTGCTTGGACCCGTTTCTTCACTTCCTGACCACACTCACCATTGCTCTGGACGGTTGACCCCAAGTATTTAAAGTCCTCTACCCTTGCCATCTCTTCTCCCTGTAGCCTCATTCTTCCCCCACCACCCCTCTCATTCATGCACATATATTCTGTTTTACTTCGGCTAATCTTCATTCCTCTTCTTTCCAGTGCATGCCTCCATCTTTCTAACTGTTCCTCCAGCTGCTCCCTGCTTTCACTGCAGATCACAATGTCATCTGCAAACATCATGGTCCACGGGGATTCCAGTCTAACCTCATCTGTCAGCCTATCCATCACCACTGCAAAAAGGAAGGGGCTCAGGGCTGATCCCTGATGCAGTCCCACGTCCACCTTAAATTCTTCTGTCACACCGACAGCACACCTCACCGCTGTTCTGCTGCCCTCGTACATGTCCTGTATTATTCTAACATACTTCTCTGCCACTCCAGACTTCCGCATGCAGTACCACAGTTCCTCTCTGGGTACTCTGTCATAGGCTTTCTCTAGATCTACAAAGACACAATGTAGCTCCTTCTGACCTTCTCTGTACTTTTCCATCAACATCCTCAAGGCAAATAATGCATCTGTGGTACTCTTTCTAGGCATGAAACCATACTGTTGCTCGCAAATACTCACTTCTGTCCTGAGTCTAGCCTCCACTACTCTTTCCCATAACTTCATTGTGTGGCTCATCAACTTTATTCCTCTATAGTTGCCACAGCTCTGCACATCACCTTTGTTCTTAAAAATGGGCACCAGTACACTTTTCCTCCATTCCTCAGGCATCTTCTCACACACTAGAATTCTATTGAACAAGCTGGTCAAAAACTCCACAGCCACCTCTCCTAGATGCTTCCATACCTCCACAGGAATGTCATCAGGACCAACTGCCTTTCCATTTTTCATTCTCTTTAATGCCTTTCTAACTTCCCCCTTACTAATCATTGCCACTTCCTGGTCCACCACACTTGCCTCTTCTACTCTCCCTTCTCTATCATTTTCCTCATTCATCAACTCCTCGAAGTATTCTTTCCATCTACCTAGCACACTGCTGGCACCAGTCAACATATTTCCATCTCTATCCTTAATCACCCTAACCTGCTGCACATCCTTCCCATCTCTATCCCTCTGTCTGGCCAGCCTGTATAGATCCTTTTCTCCTTCTTTAGTGTCCAACCTGCCATACATGTCATCATATGCCTCTTGTTTTGCCTTTGCCACCTCTACCTTTGCCCTGTGTCGCATCTCAATGTATTCCTTTCGCCTCTCCTCGGTCCTCTCAGTGTCCCACTTCTTCTTAGCTAACCGTTTTCCTTGTATGATTTCCTGTACTGTGAGGTTCCACCACCAAGTCTCCTTCTCTCCTTTCCTGCCAGAAGATACACCAAGTACTCTCCTGCCTGCTTCTCTGATCACCTTGGCTGCAGTGGTCCAGTCTTCTGGAAGCTCTTCCCGTCCACCGAGAGCCTGTATCACCTCTTCCCGAAAAGCTGCACAACACTCGTCCTGTCTCAGCTTCCACCACATGGTTCTCTTCTCTGCCTTTGTCTTCCTAATTTTCCTCCCCACCACCAGAGTCATCTTACACACCACCATCCTATGCTGTCTAGCCACAGTCTCCCCTACCACTACCTTACAGTTGGTAACCTCCTTCAGATTACATCGTCTGCACAAGATGTAATCCACCTGTGTGCTTCTACCTCCGCTCTTGTAGGTCACCCTATGTTCGTGCCTCTTCTGGAAAAAAGTGTTCACTACAGCCATTTGCATCCTTGTTGCAAAGTCTACCACCATCTGTCCCTCCAAGTTCCTTTCCTGGATACCGTACTTACCCATCACTTCTTCATCACCCTTATTACCTTCACCAACATGTCCATTACAATCTGCACCAATTACGACTCTCTCTCTGTCTGGGATGCTCAGAACTACATCATCTAGCTCCTTCCAGAATTTCTCTTTCACCTCTAGGTCACATCCTACCTGTGGGGCATAGCCACTAATCACATTACACATAACACCCTCAATTTCAAATTTCAGCCTCATCACTCGATCTGATACTCTTTTCACCTCCAAGACATTCTTAGCCAACTCTTCTTTTAAAATAACCCCGACTCCATTTCTCTTCCCATCTACACCATGGTAAAATAATTTAAACCCTGCCCCTAAACTTCTAGCCTTACTGCCTTTCCACCTGGTCTCCTGGACACACAATATATCAACCTTTCTCCTAATCATCATGTCAACCAACTCCCGGGATTTTCCTGTCATAGTCCCAACATTCAAAGTCCCCACATTCAGTTCTAGGCTCTGTGTTTTCCTCTTCTCTTTCTGCCAAAGAACCCGCTTTCCACCTCTTCTTCTTCTTCTTCTTCTTTGACTTCGACCCACAGTAGCTGAATTTCCAACAGCGCCCTGCAGGTTGACGGCGCCGGTGGCGGACGTTGTTAACCCGGGCCACGACCGATCCGGTATGGAATTCTTTGGATGAACGCTCATATTTGTTTGGCAAGGTTTTAAGCCGGATGCCCTTCCTGACGCAACCCTCTGCATTTATCCGGGCTTGGGACCGGCCTACAGTTTGCACTGACTTGTGCCCCCCATAGGGCTGCATTTGTTTCTCATCCACAGTACACAGTATAAAATAAAGGGTGTAGTGTAGTCGTATGGTGTTTGGACAGTTACACTCATTTTTTTATTCAGAAGAATCTCTCCGTTAACTTCTTTGTTCATATTCATTACTCTGGTACTGGACATCTCCTGGGCCCAACTGAATTTTCAGCTATATTTTAAGTCAGCATGTTGCCTTGAATTAAAGTGAGGCTTTCAGGCAGAGTAGTCATGTCTTGCCGTATATCTATTTTTAATGTGGATGAATACCACTCTGCATTAAAAGCTTCTACTTTAATTAATTGGAAAGGTGGACTGTACTAATGTTTTAATCATGTTTGTGATTGCATGTGAGAGACCTAATTGAGTGCCAATAAAAATGTTTACATCATGAATACCACCAATATTGTAGTAATTAACTTTGGATCTTGTTTTTTTTTTTTTTTTTTTTTTTTTTTTTAGCCTCAAACATACGTTTAAAATTTGAATAACAAAAGGTGCACTCCCCTTAAAGTACTGGCATTTCATTTTCCCATTGTTGCCACCCATTCAGTCCACAGTAGTAGTCAGCTGCAGCTTTCACCCTACAATCTCAAAAACATGAGGAAAAACTTGTTGCTTGTTCTTTTTATTAAATGAGGAATTAAATCAAAAACAGGACTTTTGTACTTAATGTCCAAACAAAAACACGCAACACAGTATGACCGCAACGATGGTGAAAGGACATTGATAACTTTGCATTCCTCGCAGCTCTGGCCAACTATAGCAACAAAATATTTTATTTTATCTCTTCTTATATTACAAAACAAAATAAATTCCATATCATGACAGTGTGATCGTACAGTTTTAACTAAAGCATTCTGATACAAATAATAATTTCCTAGTAATATTTTTTTACAATTATGTACTGTATTACAATAGAGCCACCAAAGAACATATTTAGTAGTTTTAGTTTGGATTACGTTTTTTCACCCCCTCTGTGTATTTGATGTGAGTGTGGGAGGAGGGTGTTTAATGGAAGTTTCTTCTAATCAATAAATATAGGAAACACCATGGGTTGTCTTGGTTATTTATTCTCGCAAAAATGAAAAAGGTCAACAGGAGTACAATCTGAGAGCCCCCCTGCAAGTTCCCTGTCGATTCACGGTCAGCTCACTTTCCAATAAGCAAGCAGGACATGATGGGGCAAGCTCAACAGGGACAGCCATCTCATCATTGCCGTGTGTTGCTTCTATTCTGTTTTGTTTATTCTCCACCAATCTCTCAATGAATGGAGACGCTCCCGCCCCAGACTACATAAATCTAATTATTGATTTACTTACTGAACCCAACACATTGCTTGCTGGTGGGCTTCAGACCCACAAGTCATGCATAAGGTCACACAGAAAACACAAGTTCAGCAGTGTTGTTCCTGAACGAGCTCAATGAACTAAAGTTGATGGACTATTTTAGATTTTGTGTGAACGTGAACTGAACTTAGTTCATTTCTGCTTGATGAACGTAATTGAGAACGCGCTCATCATGGCGTCAAAGAACAGTTTTGGAACGAAAGCTCAGTTTCATTCAAGAGTGCCAGCTTTTGCTAGGGACTTTCAGGACAAACCCGTCTCAATACATGATATACGAGCCTTCCTACATCGACAGATTAACGCTGTATTTGGCAACCGATTTAGTGCAGCCACAGCCTCCACTAAATATAACTTAAATATTGGCTCAACATACACAACACAAAGAAAAAAATTGACGAGGTCAAGGTTCTTAACTCGAAAAACTTGTAAGTCAAGCTACCACACACCACTTTTCTCAGCTAATGACTAATGGGCAAAGTTCCAGAGTGAAAGAACCACTTTGTAGTGGCTGTCTCAAAGCCAAAAGGTAAGCAGCAAACAGTGTTACCAGCATTAGCTTCAGATAAAATTTATATAATCTTAATAAATTGGGAAAGCTGTCGATGTTGGGTACCTACCTGATTTAGCAACCCAAAGAATTAGCAATGGCTAGACTATGCATGGAACATCCATCCATCCATCCATCCATTTTCTGAGCCGCTTCTCCTCACTAGGATCGTGGGCGTGCTGGAACCTATCCCAGCTGTCATCGGGCAGGAGGCGGGGTACACCCTGAACTGGTTGCCAACCAATCGCAGGGCACATACAAACAAACAACCATTCACACTCACAGTCACACCTACGGGCAATTGAGAGTCTCCAATTAGTGCATGTTTTTGGGATGTGGGAGGAAACCGGAGTGCCCAGAGAAAACCCACGTAGGCACGGGGAGAACAGAACTGTGAGGCTGACGCTCTAACCAGTCGGAACAAAATTCACTTTGTGATCAAAGTTTGTGCGGCTATTTTGCGCTAATTCATTTCAAATTCAGACAAAGTATCCAGGTTTCACCACACCCACATGCTCTGTTCAGTTGCTTCTCTTGTTTCTCTTGTCTGTCTTGCGAGCCCTCGTCCCTCATCCTTGTCTTGTCTACAGGCTGTGCCAAGTGACGTGACAGATGAGCAGGGGTAACGGTCGCTCACATTTCCTCTATAATTGGAGTTTACAGCCGTCGCCTCCAGGCTACATCTACAGTGTCTCATTTTCTACAGACAAGGCGAGGTGAGGGGAAATCAAAGGTGAAATCTGATTGGTAGTGAGCATGATCGTGTGAAAGATACAAGCGAAAGGACAGAATCACAAACATAGTAACCAGTGTCACTGGGGTTGCAAAATTACAGTTTTTACACAAATGATTTATAGTTTGTCTATCAAAGGAACTTAAATATTTTGAAAAACATTTTAGCATAATCTTAACTAAAGGGCTCTACAGTATTTAATTCTTCCATCCATTCCTTCTAACTCACAGGGGAGCTGGAGCCTCACCCAACTGACTTTAGGCGAGAGGCAATCACATAATTTAGGGTCTTCAATTGAAGAACCTAAGGGGTCTCATTGAGCCATATTTCACTAACAAGTCAGAACCAGAATCATCTTTATTGGCCAAATATGTTAAAACACACAAGGAATTTGTTTCCGGGAGTTGGAACCACCGTAGCATGACAACAAATAGCCACTATAACAAAGTATACAGGACATATAGGACATAAAAAAACAAGTCCGTAGAGTCATTGTGCTGTGAAAGGCTGATACAATGACAGTTGTGCAAATGACACAGAGTCATCTAGCAATTTAAAGCAATTTAAAGTGACTAGTAGTGCGTGTTGATTTTATGTATTTTTTGCTCAAGAAAATTAAAATGGCAGTCGTGTCAAATAATATCAATCTGTTATGGCGAAAATGGTAAATAACTAATTTCACTTGGGGCGCCCCTTTATCATTGCCAAAATAAACACGCCCCTCAAATGTCTTGGTGTGATGTCAGAGGCAGAGATGGAAACCAAATCCACTCCATATCCAATGTGGAAAAAGGAATGTACTCTACTATAAATTGGCAGTATTTAGTCATATTTTATATATTCTTGCTGTCGGGTGGAATCCCCCCACCTCCAAAATAAAACCTTTCAGGAAAAAAACCCTAAATCTTGCTTGAGTTTCCAAACACCGCTTTGCTCAAGTTGATATACTTTATATTGCAATCATATACCGTTACACTCTCACATGAACACAACAGCTCACACACCACAATTATGTTCAATCGCTAATTTAATATGCAAAGAAATCCCAAAATGTATTACCATGTCATTGATTAAAATGGTATAAACATGGCGCCAGGCAGCCGTGCACATCAAAGTCTGCCTGTCACACGACGCCGCCACCGTACAGAAAGCCTTTAATAGCAAATGCCTGTGTCACGTCATCCATCCAAACTCTTTTCAAAGATATTAGTTTTCGTGATGCAATTGATACATTGAGCTGATGAAACCCATTTACACTGGCAAAAATAAATCTGCAACCACTTACCATATGTGGAATGACGTGGCCGTCTTCAAAGAGGCATTTGAATGATGTTTGTTTTTAACTTTCAGTACATCAGAGCAAAAATTGTACTTGTTGGAACAACCATTCATACTCAGAGCTGGAACAAACTAAAATAAACTTGGTGACTATGAATAATCTACATTATGTGTTACCAGAATGAATCTGCTTGTTATAATTTAACCTAACGTAACAATATTCAAACTACACCATGTTGTTTGACCCTTTAAATTGACAATCTGGCAGATTAAAAGCACATTTGACACCACTTGGTGTTTTGGGAGAACAATCCTCTACTGTCTCTAAAAAAAGCAACGTACCAAGGATTTGGCAAATATATCTTGAGCACATACACGTGCACACATACACACATACTAGTCTCAAAGGAGCGATGGAATAGACGAGGAAGTGATCCATGAGCCCAAAGAACTAAATAAATATTGACTTGAAAGAATGAGGTCCGTCACAGTACATAAAAGGCACACACATGCGCACACACACACACACTTTCACAAAGACCTCTATACACCAATATACTTCAACCTTATACTTAAACAAAACCTAGAATCACCATTAATATTTATAGGAAGTCAAAGATTGTGCTTTGCAATAATAGCAGTGTGTGTTTGTATGACATCTTCCAAGTGTTATCGCAAGTGCACTTTACTGGAAATTCTGTCAAACTACATGGTTCCGAATATTCCATTCCCTGAATATATTTCTCTTTTACTATGGCTGTAGTTCTCACTATGAAGTGAACTACTTTAAAATGTTTGGACCATGATGATAAGATGAGTTGGGACAACACATTATGAAATCAAGTCAGACTTTGTGTTGATGATAAAAAAAAAAAATAATCATGACTAATTAAATACATGCAGAATGCTGGATATGCTAGAATTGAGCCAAGAAACCCTCTACATCAGTGTTTATTTACTTTGAGGCAAAAGGGGGGAAAACCAGCTCAGATTAAATGACGCAACTCTAAGAAACAAGTTACTTTCTTGCATTTTATTTTATGTGGCAAGGCAAAAATGTAATACTTGCCTGACTGTATCATAATTAATCAAGATGAATTAAAAATAAAAATTGTGAATATATGATAATGGAAAAATGGGCTCATATTGTGTATTGCACAGATGCATCAAGTCCGTGAACACAACTGAATATTGTTCTTGTAATATACATTTTATCTACTTCAAAAAGTAATGGTCCATGCATGAACCGGATGTGGCAAAAATCGCACGGATGCATCAAGTCCGTGAACACAACTGAATATACATCTTGTAATATACATTTTATCTACAGTATTTTCATGACCATAAGGTGAACTTAAAAGTCTTACATTTTCTCCAAAATGGACAGGGAGCCTTATTATGCGGCGCGCCTTATGTGTGCACCGAGTTCCAAAATCTCTAAATGTTTTTGTGTGACTTTAATGAGCGCTCCGCTTGACTGACTGGGAGCATTTCCTGCCGACACGCTGCTTATATAGAGGAAGGCGGACGTGACTGAGGACAGCATGCGGACGGAAAGGGGGAAGGGTGCGCGTGACAGAGGACGCTAAAGACACGCCCCCAGTAGGTATATAGTTCCGGTATGTGCATCGGTTTGGCTAAGGACCCCCGAAAATGGCACCTACGAAGAGACACGCTTACGAAGCAGTTTAAACTGCAAGCTATTAGTTACGCAGAGGAACATGGGAATCGAGCAGCCGTGAGAGAATTCAAGATCAACAAATCCATGGTTTGCAAGTGGAGGAAGCAGGAAAACGCGGAAACAAGGCGAGGAGGCCCAAGTTGGTAGACCAACTCGAGCAATGGATTAATGCGCAAGGAACAGCCGGGAGAAGCGTCTCTACAGTCACCGTTCGACTGAGTGCAATAACTCGGAGCTTGCCATCATTCCGTGAGGCTTGATGAAGGAACTCCAACCACTGGACATCGGTGTAAACAGGGCATTCAAAGTGAAGTTGCAAGCGGCGTGGGAGCCATGGATGACAGATGGCGAACAGAGCTTTACTAAGACTAGGAGGCAGCGCCGGGCGAGTTACGCCACAATTTGTGAATGGATTGTGGATGCTTTGGCTAACGTGTCTGCTTGCACTGTTGTTCGAGCTTTTGTAAAAGCCGGCATCATTTCTGAGGAGCCGCATGGCAACGAGACTGACTCCGAGGAGTACGAGAGGGAAGTTTGATGGAGAACTTGCCCAGCTGTTCATTTCGGATACAGAAGATGAGGACTTTGATGGATTTGTGGATGAGGATTGATAAAAAAAATAACGCAAGTACATTGTTAAATACTTCAATAAAGTACAACTGAATTCAGTTTTGCTCCCGCTGCCTTTTTAAAAACATTGTTTTAGCGTGCATGCATGCTACCATATGTTTTAAACTAGCGTGTTTTACCATGCCTGCGCCCAATAATACTGTGCGCCTTATGTACGTGTTAAATACAGAAATAGACCCCGTAACTGAGCCTGCACCTTTTAATACATGTGCCTTATGGTCGTGAAAATACGGTACTTCAAAAAGTAATGGTACATGCATGAACCAGATGTAGCAAAAATCGGTCTAGTTGTTTTTGTTTCATCCTGAAAACAGATGGGTTGATGGCAAAAATACAAATTTCCCAACAAAAGCAATACCTCCAACACAAAAAGAGGCATATTTTATACATACAGTATCTCAGTAGTCTGACTATTCACTGGTAAAATTACAAATTATGAAACCATTGTTTTAATAGTCACTGATGGTGTAGTGGTACACTCACCTGACTTTGGTGCAGGCAGCATGGGTTCAGTTCTCGCTCAGTGACAGTGTGAATGTGAGTGTGAATGGTTGTCCGTGTCTATATGTGCCCTGCGACTGACTGGCGACCAGTTCAAGGTGTAGTCCGCCTTTCGCCCGAAGTCAGCTGGGATAGGCTCCAGCGTCCCGCGACCCTAACCAGGATAAGCGGTGTTGAAAATGGATGGATGGATGTTTTAATAGTTTATGGGTCATTTGATATTTTACAATATTATATTGACTGAATGTGTTTTATTATTCCCACCCATGAGCCACGTTACTTTTGAAATGTTATTTTACATTCATTACAATGCATGATGTTAATTCAGAGAAAGTCTTTAGCCTGATGAGATGATTATGACAAAAGAGAAACATCTCTAGTTGAAGAAAAAAATTAAAAGTCTCTCATCTGACCATCATGGAGTCAAATTACTGTTTCCTCCATTAACAGATACTGTATGATTTTTCTTCCTACCAGGGCCCCATTATTAATCTCCAAACCCATTAGATTTTGGGTCAAACTCATTCTTTGTGCTTGGTTTATCTTACTCTTCTGTGTGCTCATGTTGTTACGCATTTGTGTATCTGTAATTAGAGTCACCCAGTCGCTTCAGGACACTGTGATCGACTGGTTAGCTCATCTGCCTCACAGTTCTGAGGACCGGGGTTCAAATGCCAGCCTCGCCTGTGTGGAGTTTGGATGTTCTCCCCGTGCCTCAGTGGGTTTTCGCCGGATACTCAGGTTTCCTCTCACATCCCAAAAACATGCGTGGTAGGTTGATTGAATGTGCCTTGCGATTGGCTGGCGACCAGTTGAGGGTGTACCCCGCCTCTCGCCCGAAGATAGCTGGGATAGGCTCCAGCAGCCCGCGACCCTAGTGAGGATAAGCGGTATAGAAAATGGATGGATGGATGTACAGTCTCTTCAGCCACGCCCTCTTATGTGCAGCCAATCACTGCCAATGTCTGCCATTCCTCATGTCTACTCCTACATCCTAAAATACAATAAAAGCAAGAGTGAAACAGAAACATTAAAAGAAAAATGCTTATTTTTTTGGAGCCTGGCTATGATGTCTCATTTTACAACACGCTATGCTATGAAATGCGAGATGAGATTGGCGGGCTCGTTGAAGAAAAAAACATGCAATGGTGAGTTGTATTTTTAATCATTTATTTGTATATATGACGGGCCTTCGGAATACTTTACACGAAACCAGTCTGTGGCACAAAAAGGTTGGGGACAGCTGTAACTGTGCTAAAGGAATATCAAGGTCAGCAACGATTAATCAATTTCGATTCGTTTAGATGCAGTATGTGCCTCTGCACAAATCTTTTAGCAAACATTTTATTTAAAGTGAAACAGACAAATTATGGCCAGCGGGCCACATACGGCCCATGTTCGTTCATCCAGCCCACTAAGAATTTACATTATCAAAAGACCTGAAATATTTGTAGCATTAGTTTTTTCTCTCTCACTAAAATGGGTTAGTTAAAATGTACATGCAGCGGTAAAGAAAATGGATCGATGTTACATATTTAACTATTCTTTTTTAACTCATCCAATAAGGACCTGGACCCTGTTTTAAAAATCGGATGTGGCCCTTGAGCACTGAAGTTTAACCACCGGTCTAAACTCTTGGTCCTCCAGAGCCTTACGTTTTAAGCAACAGTGCCCTCTGTTGTTGCTACGATGAGTGTGCGAGTGAGACTTGTTAAACCTTGCCATTTTAAACTCGATCTGTACATCAATCACAGAATCATATGTCATATACCTAGATAAAAGTTGATACATTGACACAATTGATAATACCAGTATACTGATCGACCAGTAAAAACTGGACCCATCCATTTTCTGTTCAGGTCACCGGTAAAAACTGAAGCCTATCCCAGCTGTCATTGGGTGAGGCAGGTTACACTTTGGACAACTAATCATTCACATTCACACCTATACGGACAGTTTATACTCAAAATTATCCACAGGGTTTAAGAGCCTTCAAAAAACCTGGTTATGTGCATGATTTTGGAATATGGGAGGCAGGCAGTGTACTCAGAGAAAACACACCCAAGCACGGGGAGAACTTTGTTACACAGAGACTTTTGACAGCAAGGCTGACGGGCTAACCACACCAAAAAGTTGAGTTATACTAATTACGTTAATGAAATTACATGTTGTTATTTGCTGTAGTTCTGCAATGTCTTCCCATGTTTTCCGGAATAACAAAAAGACGCTCCATTATAGCACAAAAAAAGGGGATTTAGTTCTTACAAGACGACAAGATAGCTTGAGTTTCCGATTAAGCTTAACTGAGAGAGAGAGAATGGATGTTGTCCCCCACCATTTCTCTAGTTTTTTCATGGGCCTGAATAAATTTTTTTGTGTGACCCTCATAAAATCAATCTCTGTAAAATGAACTACAAGCTTTGCATAAATTCTCAATAAAATAAATTATAACAAACTAAGCGTCTGCCTCACAGTTCTAAGGACCGGGGTTCAATCCCTGGCCCCGCCTGTGTGGAGTTTGCATGTTCTCCCCGTGCCTGCGTGGGTTTTCTCCGGGTACTCAGATAATGGATGGATAATTTTCAGCATAACCTGTCCAGCTATTCCGGACATAGTCTAGTTTTATTTTTTTTTTTATTATGCCGCTTCACAAATAGCCTAACCCCCAATGTCACATCCAATTTAAATTAATTTCATAATTACGTCAAAAGCCCTGCTATGAGCTTTTTTTGGGGACAAAAATCCTACACCTTCAAGCTGTGTGAGAGATACAAGTCATGAGAGGCTCGGGCATAATGTGTTTGTGTTGGATATTTTGATTTTTTGTATTATTGTCTTGATTTGACTTTTGTTTTGAGTACAAAAATAATATTTCCATCTTCTCCATTTATTTGATCAATACATTGCATTGAAATTTTTCTTCTCCATGTCTGCTTTTATAGTGCTCATCTGGTAGATTCCGTAACCTCTCTGCCGCCTAAAAATAAAGCAAGAGCGATTGTAAGACAACTTTAGGGACAGACAGTCAATACAATTACATCTTGTGTGATCATAAGTCTAGAAGGCCTCTAAGTCAAGACAAACGTCCTGTCTTTTTCCACAACAAAAGGATAATTTGTTAAAAAAAAAGTCTAAATGCCTGAAATGTACATTAAAAATCCATGAATAGGTCCCAGTTGTAAATGAAGCTGTGGAAAACATGCAGGGGTGTTGCTATTATAAATCACCTGTTCAGGAGTGAGGTCTCTCTGCTCCTGAGCAAGTATTTCATAGCCGACCATGAACTTCTTAACTGTGGCTGAGCGCAGCAGAGGGGGGTAGTAGTGAGCGTGCAGCTGCCAATGGGAGTTGTCATCCTTTAAGTAGGGACCAGTAGGGGCTCCTGTGGAAAACAAAAACATAAGCAAGACGAAAGATGCAGGATTTGTTCATCTCACTAATAAAACGCTTTTTCAGAAAGCTCACATTTCATATATCTATTAATGAGGATGACACCCTGCCCTCAGCATTACCTTAGCTTTCATGCAAACTGACGAAACAAAAATACAAATAAATGGCAGAATATATTGATTTGTTTTCTCTTCAATTCTGCAGCACACTTGCACACAAGCAAACAGGGCGACTGGCTTGAAGGCTAATTAAGAATATGCATCACCATGGGAAAACAAGACTATTCATCTCTCTTGCTAGTCACACAGCATGAATGAAGCACTTTGCTCATTAAACCTTTTGGACAGCAGACCAGAAATCAGCCTCCCTCGTCAGTTATCTTAGAGAAAACACGGTTGTTGACAATTGAGTAGTTAAAAAAAAAAAAAAAAAAAAAGAATGAAAATAATTTATTTAGTGGGTGTTTTTAGGGGGGAAAAAAACATTCCTTTAAATGACATGAGACAGATGACGGCCAGTTTATTTGACAGTTTTAAATTCCACACCAACTGAATATATGTACAGTAGGTCCATTTAAATACTTTTTATTTTGCAAGATGGCGCCTACAATTGTGGTCGCCTCGGTCACGCGCTCTCTAGTATTGTTTTTGTTTTTGTGTTTTTCCTTTGTCTTTGGATTTGCATATCTGTTGTTGACCAATACTGGCCACTCATGCCAGAGTAGCATCTGCTCCATTTGCACACTGACTGTGGAATATCTGCAACATTTGCACAATCAACATTGTCTCAGATTATCGCGCTACGTCACTTTAAACTGCATACACTCCTAGAAGTCTCGGTGCCCTTTGCACAATGCTCATTGCACCGGACTATTGCTATATTAGTCATTCAAACTGCTCTGAGTGCTAGAGGACTCTGCATCTTTGTACAATTGTCAAAAAAAGAAAAAAAAATGTACCGGCATTACCAGATAACTATTAACCCTTTATTGCTCAGTGACTGTTTTTTTGTCAATGTCTTTATGTCTCAAAGTGTTCTCTGTCAATTGACTGTTGTCGTACTAGAGCGGCTCCAACTACCGGAGAAAAATTCCTTGTGTTTTTTGGACATACTTGGCAAATAAAGATGATTCTGATACTGTACTGACAACAGTGTATATTTAAAATTACAGGTTGACCATGATCAATTTCAGGTCAATGCTTTGCTCCAGAGCACCGTAACAATAGTCAGGAAGCAGACTAGCATCCCTCCAACAACTACTTTCAATTTAGATTTATCCACAGTGGGATCATAGCCCTCTAGTTCCAAAGACCAAGTTTTACAGATGAGCTCTTGCCACCAGTTTACAACACACGAAAAACTGAAGCATACTACAAGTTTGATGGTGACAGCAACTGTGAAGATCAAGAAACGATAACATTTAAGTTTGCTAGAGGCCGAAATGCCTTCTTTTCCAGTGTGTATGGCGATGACCCGATGATCATTTTCTTGACATTGTGCCATCACAGCTAAGAAAATTATCTCCGTAAAACACAAATCCAGCAAGCTTATGAAACAAACCAGAAAAAGTACCATTTATTTGCCTTGTTCGGACTACAGAACCAAATTAAAACTGGAAACACAGTGAATACAGCAAATCGGAAGGTATTCACAGTGCTTACGGCCTTTTTGCGTAATATAATAGATTTTGGGGGTTCAAAATTATTTTATTTTTTTACCAATGCTATTATAACGGGTGTCAATTGCCTGCTGATTTTCACTATTCGTGGTTAAACCCGGTCCCTATCCCCTGCGAATAGCGGGGGTCCACTCTATATATATGAATACTGTATATATTTATTACCTTGTTGTTGTTACTGTTGTACTACGGACAAGTTCATTGTAAAACTGAATTGCCCTTCTGACTGGGACTATTAACATATTCTGAATCAAATCAAATTTGTCTTTCATAGTCTGTGAGTCCTTCAGGTGCCTTTGGGCAAACTTCAAGTGGGCTACCATGTTCCTTTTACTAAGAAGAGCCTTCTGTCTGGTCACACCACCATATAGGTATGATTGGTGGATTGCTGAAGAGATGCTTGTCCTTCTGGAAGGTTCTCATCTTTCCAGAGAGGCACATTGGAGCTTTAACAGTGACCAATGGGTTCTTGGTCAACTCCCTGACTAAGGCCCCTCTCTCCTGATCATGCAGTTTCAACAGGCAGCTGGGTCTCGGAAGAATCCTGGTGGTTCCAAAGTTTCATTTATGGATGATGGAGGCCACTGTGCTCATTGGGACCTTAAAAGCGGTTTAATTATTTTCTGTACCCTTCCCCAGATGTGTCTCGAGACAATCCTGTCTTGGGGTTCTACAGACAATTCTTTTGACGTCATACTTGGTTTATGCTCTGACATGCACTGTAGGATCTCATAAAGACAGGTGAGTGCCTTTCCGAATCATGACTAATGAAATGAATCTACCACAGGTGGACTTAAATTAAGCTATACAGCTATACATCTCATGGCTGATCTGTGGGAAGAGGACACACCTGACCTCAACCTTCATAGAAAATGCTGGGAATACTTCTGTACATGTAATTTTGTATTTTATTTAATTACATTTGCGCAAAAAAAATGCTGTGTATAGAATTTTGAGGGGGGAAAAAATCCATCTATTTTGGAATAAATCAAACATCAAATGTGGAAAAGTACTGTGAGCACTTTGTGCATGCACGTGTACATTGTATGACAATTTATACCTGTCGTCAACCAGTCATCCATGCAATCTAATAACGTGCTCTTCTCCATGACTACCTTTGGACACTTGGTTATATTGTTTTAATATCTACAGTATAATCTCAAAATATATATATAATTCTATCGGTGGCACGGTTGAAGAGTGGTAGTCTATCTGCCCCACAGTTCTTTTGCATGTTCTCCGTGTGCTTACCAAACAGTACAGTAGAGGGTGCATAGGGGATAGGCTCTAGCTCATGCACACCAATCTCATGTATTGTTAATAACACAAAATTTGAATAGGATCGTAATTAAACTGTGTTTCCCCTCACAAGAAATCTCTACGGCAGACACGGCAGCAGGCGCGGACAGGCGACTATGAATCCGTAGTACTCCCCATGTTTCCCTTTGTGGGATCCAATAAATTCTCCAGAGACATTGCCTGCCAATAAGAGTCTGACCGGAGACAAATACAGATTGAGTGCAGGGAGACAGTAAAGAAACTAACACCAGTGAAAAGAAAGAACAAGCACAAAGAAGGAACAGATAAGGAATGAAGAGAGTGATCTTATTAGTAAATGACTGTGCAGTTTCTAATGATCTTTGGGAAGTGTAAAGGTGTTCTGCAAGAGAATTCAAACACCAATTGTGCTGGTAATAGAAGTATTTGTAATGTGTTTTCCTGCTGAACAAGATTGGGCATATCTATTCCTAGTCCCTGACTTGAATGCCATCCAACTACTTATTCCATCAGTACAGCTCTAAGCCTAGCACGATAAAAAGGTGGGCTGCTGCTAAAGAAATAAAGATTAAGAGCAAACACAGATGGGAGCGATAACTCATTAGCAAAAATTTTTAATGTGTTAATATGCATTGTGGGTTGCGATGTTGTTGGAACAAAGATTCACAGCATGGGGACGGGTCCTCATTATGTCACATTTGTCTTCACGTTTCACAGTCCATAACTTGCAAAGTAATGGAGTGAAAGCCATTGTTTAGGCCAGTGAGTGGCAGGGGCAGATATCCAAGGAAATGTTGATGTTTTTTAGCCTCTAAAATGAGTTTGACTTTGACTTGGGAACACCAAAACCTTGATTTTGTTTTGTGAACTTGCTAGTATGTTTCTGGTTGTTGTCCTGTCATTTTTGCCCTATGTCTTTTTTTTGTCGAGTCATAAACACCTTAACTGAGGCCAGTGAGGGCTGCAGTTGTTTAAATGAGTTTTGGATTCTTTGTGACCTCCTGGAGGAGTCATGTTGCACTCTTGGAGTAATTTTACCACTGTTCCCAGTTTTCTGTATTTTTGGATAATGGCTCTAACCATGGTTCACTGGCATCACTTTCTCATTTGTTGAAGAATTTCTTTGGATTGTGGCGTGATGCAGTTCTCGCTGAGATCTTGTAGCTTACATCACTTAGTCTGATAGGCACAATTAAGTGATTTCTTGATTTGACAAATATGACGGTTATCAGGCCTGGGGGTGTGCAGTGAAATTTAACTCAGCTTTCCAAAAACTGTGGTTAATCAAGTTATTTGTTTTCCCATTATACATGCAAATCAAATCATTTAGAAACTGATTTTTTTTTTTAGATATTACATGGGGGGGGGCAAATGGTTTTTCACAGCACTGTGTCGAGACTTTATATACTTTTACATATAGACAACTGAACCAGAGTTCTTCTATTTATGTTTTCTCATCATATGGAGTGTTTGGACATATTTTCTGCTGTTACTGCTCATAATTTCATATTGCATTAGTCATACCTGAATGTACATTTGAATTTTCCATTTCAGGCAATAGTGGGCACTGAGATGGTGGGTGAACAGTGAAGTGTCCGTTTTGTAAAGTAACTCAGCAAGGCATAGACGCTGCACACATTGGACCCGCAACATTTAACTCTCTCAGCTATTGAGGCATGATGACACTTGCTCTCCTCTGTCACATATTACTCAGTGCATCACTGCACTCTGCTAACCTTTGTTCCGCTACGGGCCCTTTGCTTGGTGCATCTTTGCCAAAGCCTCAAACTGGGTATTTCCCCCACTGCCTTTTGCAGTGCAGATAAATATCAAGTGCAGCCCGTGCTTTAGCTAGAGCAACAGCTGCCTGGGTGGTAAACACCAATCCTGAACAGGTCTTCCAGACTTTAGTATATTTGTGCAAGCTGTTTCTTTGCAGCAGTCCAAAATCATCTTCGCAGCAAGGCTTCAGAGATGCAAGTTGATTTCCCTGTATTAGACTCATGTAAGGTAGTATTTTGACACATCAAAGGTATTTGTCATACTCATGCTTTTTTTTTTTTTATTATGGAAAAAAGGTGACTTGTAACGACTAAAGAAAGATGACCAACTTACTTTGGTTTTTAAAACCAATTTTGGAATGAATTATCTAATTTGCACATATTTATATTCACATTAAAATCTAATTGGTGCATTACAAAATGTGAATTATGATCAAAAATCTTTATTCACCATTTATTCAGTTCAAAAGGATAAATGTTTCCCCACATATGTATTTGTTTCTCGCTATTTCCAAATTCACCTATTCACAGATTTTATTGGGAACATATCATGTTATTTGCTGAAAAACTCACCTATGCACTGTCTATGTAATCAGGCCAAAGCCTGGTTCTTTTTAAAAGTACTGCTTTGGTGCCATCTTGGTGCCAAAGAACTACAGTATGTTGAAGTAAGGGGCGGAACTTCATTTCGACCAGCCATCGCCCTGCCGCCATTTATAGGCAATTATTTTAGGGGTGTCATCCGTAAGTACAACTTAAAACTTATGCAAAGCAAAAGCCATTCATCAACAACAGCCAGAAACACCGCCGGCTTCTCTGGGTCCGAGGTCATCAAAGATGGACTGATGCAAAGTGGAAAAGTGTTCTGTGGTCCAACATTTCAAATTGTTTTTGGAACTTGTGGACTTCGTGTCCTCCGGGCCAAAGAGGAAAAGTCTTGTCTTTTGTCTCAACATGCTGCCGTACCGAAGGAGTAATATACATGCTGTATTTCTTAAAAGAAAAATCCACTCACTCCACTTGGTTAGATTTCTGACCCAAAATAACACTCTCCGCAGTTGAATATATAAAAATCGACGATTTGAAGAAACCAAATCAGTTATGTTGCTGATTTGCACTAATGTCAAAAATATCAATAGACACAGAGCAGACACCACCATTCGGATCAGCAACAAACTAATTATGAGTCATGGATTTTTGGTTAAGAAAGACAAAAGACAAAAAAATTACCAAGTCTTAGTTAACAAAAGTGGAAAAAAAAAAGCCTCAGAATAGTTTCATCCTCAGTGAAAGTGAAATTTGTTCATGAGGATTGTTGCAGATCATGGGGAGAGTCCTGCTGGCAGTAATCATCATTTATGTAAACAACCACATAATCAGCACTTCTTAGGGGTCCCACAGCTCACCAACAGTGCTGCAGAAATTATGCTTCACTGTAATGTACAACTGTGGAACTATCTGATGTTTACAAAAGGGACATTCTTTTTTTTCCGCTTCTGGATCAACTCCTGTCTGCCAACTCATTGATTCCTTGCTAATGCCATCATCTTGTGGTGTTTGCTTGCCCACAAGAATAGAACAAAGATGTGGCTTGAATCTAAAATTGCTGCTTGAATTCTGCTCCATCAGCCTCTTATTTCTAAAAGCATCTTTTTCCTTTATTCCTTCACAACATCTACTTGTCCTCTTACGAAATTGGCACATGGCTGTGACAGTGGCCAGCCAGCTTTAGAGCGATCAGATGGTCTCAGGTATAAACAATGGGATTTTTCCATGTATAAGCATTTGGCAACAAACAGCTGGGGGGAAAAAAAAGAGCTGATAAAGTGGGAAGAGCTTAAACGATGAAAAAGTACAACATACATTTTAGCACAATTGATTTGCCCAAACAACAAAAACATATGGGTTGTCTATTTGGCGCTTCTAGATGTTTCTCTGTGGAACAATGCCTACTCCCCAAGTAGTGCATCTCCAAAGAACTTATTCTAAGCTACCAACATGAGCTACTCCAATGTGGAATGTAAACTAATTATACACTTATAAACAGTTTATATTACATATTATTACATAACATAACATAACATATTAATGTTTTTGGTCAAATATTTGCAGTGAATGTCTCACACAAACTTGTGCGTTTGTCACATTGAAGCAACTTTGCAAAATAGGTTAAGGACCATTAAAATTAGAATTAAGGTAAGAAAAAACGCATCCGTTTACATTTACGTTGTTGCCAATTACCTGAATGGTAAACAGTTAACCTTTAAATATGTTAATGTGTTTGACAGTGATATATGGTGCACTAATGCTTCTACTGAACACTAAAGAGGAATTAAAATCAACTTTTGACATTAAACATGCTTCTTAATATTCACCGAAAAAAGTTATTAGTTGAGGCCAAATGGTCAGGTAATTTGAATTGTTTTAAAGTACTGCTACAGCATTGTAATGCTCTTCTCCCTTGGATTATTGCTTGTCATTCCTGTTAAATTTAGTGTTAAATCCTTAGTCTCAAATGAGACATTATCATATGGCAATCCAGTTTTGAAGATTATTTCACCCTTTTCATAGAGTTTAAAAATGTATGAACGTGTGTTTCCTGTAGATGGTGTACTCTTACCATGCCAACCCATGGAGTAGGGAAAGGACACATTAAATAGATTGTCATATTTGGTTAGCAGTTGTTTCATAATGTCAGCCAGACCTGAAAAAACAGAAGACCGGAAGATAAAGAGAGCAAACAAGACTTAAGTGGAACGGTTTTCACTGTTGATCCTAAATAACTGAAGGAAGGGGAGCTTAAGAGGCAAGGTAAAACTAGAATGGACAGTCACTTAAAAATGTTGACTATAGAATAAATAATTTATACTAAAGCGACAAATTGCTTTTGTCCTTGGGAAAAACAACTTCACAATTATGTAGCATCTCCCCAAAAACACACTTACGCTCCCTCTCCTCTGTGGTCAACTCATTGATTCTGAGGACATGTCGTCGTGGTAACAGCAGCAACTGGTAGGGCCACGTCGCCCAGTAAGGAACCACTGCCAACCAATGAGGGTTCATCACCACCACCCGTTCCTAAAAGGAAAATATTGTGCATGTGAGTGAAAATTGCACAATTGTCAGCACTAACTACTTTAAGACAAAAAATAATATATATATGATCATTATTATGGTGGACGACTGATTAGAGTGTCTGCCTCACAGTTCTGAGGACCGGGGTTGAATCCCCGGCCCAGCCTGTGTGGAGTTTGCATGTTCTCCCCGTGCCGACGTGGGCTTTCTCCGGGCACTCCGGTTTCCTCCCACATCCCAAAAACATGCATGGTAGGTTAATTGACAACTCTAAATTGCCCGTAGGTGTGAATGTGAGTGTGAATGGTTCTTTGTTTGTATGTGCCCTGCGATTGGCTGGCAACAAGTTCAGGGTGTACCTCGCCTCCTGCCTGATGATAGCTGGGATAGGCTCCAGCACGCTCACGAGCCAAGGCGGATTGAACCCCGGTCCTCAGAACTGTGAGGCAGACGCTCTAACCAGTCGTCCACCGTGCCGCATGGATGAGCATTATTACGATAATTTATTCTTTTAAAAAAAAAAATTATCAATGCGATTATAATGGCCATCAATTATCTGCGGATTTTCACTATTCATGGTCCGGCTCGGTCGCCATCCCCTGCGAATAACGTGGGCTCACTGTATTATGATTAATATTGCGTTCATGGAATAAAAATTAAACAGGTTAATTCATCAAGTTTCATCCATGTCATGTTGGGCAACATCACCCTCTGCTGTCGAAATTAATGTCACAACAGCTTTTGCCCTTGCGTTGCGAACACCATGTATGTGTCAAACCTGATGACATGACCAGATGGTTTGAACAAAATTTTTGCAAGTTTGGGTTCATGCAGATTTCTAATGCCTTATTTTTCTTTCGAGAACTGTGATTGATGGGGTTTAAAAAACAATTTTGAAGCCATCACATTGTCATGCAAAAAACATTAAATACATACTAAAACCTGATTGTCTATGGTCACACACAGGTTAAGTATCCAGGGACTTTGATTTCTCACATGTCTAAAACTTGTGCAGCAAGATAGAAATTACTTCATAAATAAGAGCTTCATAAAAAGTGAGGAGAATAAATGTGCACTGACATTTGAATAAAATGTACTATAACAATGTATTAGTGAATGCTGTAAACAACATTTACCGTAGTTATTCTTTACTGATTGAATCATAATTTATGCTCTTTAACCTTCTACCACCTTCTCACTCCTTTCCACTATTTTCTCCCTGTGAGTTTAAGCGGATTATAATGCAGCAGAATAAAGATCGAATACAAATGAATGGGGAGAAAGACAGAAAAAAAGGACCACGGCGTGCAGTCAGTGGAGGGTGTCCTAAAACAGATACCTCACACCTCACAAATCCCCACCAAAAAGTTTTATTCAATTAGCTTGGAAAGTTTTGCTTTCAAACTCAAGGGTATCACATGGGAGCCAAAGCCCAATTCAAGCTTCTCCAAGTACTGCCGTGTGCCAATTTACAGTCCTAACCTCGGGTCAGACAGACGGGAGCAAATAGGAAGAAGGACACTATCGGCACAAACACACACACAAAGTACTTTTAGGCAACCCGGCAAACACTCTCTCTCTCTCTCTCTTCTCTCTCTCAGACCCACTGCTTCCATTCTAACTTTAACTCTCTAACTAAAGGTCAGCCCCCACACTCACGCGTTTATCTCATACCTGTGTGTGTATGAATGAATCTCTTTTCCCAAATCATCTACATTAACGGATGTTTGCCACCGGTGACTCCATGTTTCCTTATTTGGCTGTAAAGTGAAGCAGAACAAGCAGCACGGAACATACGCTTCAGCACTAAATACAAGCTAAAGTTCGACTCTTCAATGGAAAGGACAGTGGTGCAAAGTGCCGTGAGGCAACCAGATCCTAATAAGACCGAGACAAGCTTATTTCGGACCTTAGCCTAAGGCTTGATGTCAAAGCCCAAAAACTACTGCATGATGTCTACCTATTCCTTTTGTACTTAAATCCTTCAAAAATCTAGCAAACCTTGACCTTGAGAACATTCCCATAAGAAAGAATCTGCTCCAGGATGAACCTGTCATCATCATTATCAAATTTTTGTTTACTGTACCTAGTAGTAACATTAAGATTCTTACTCTTAAATGCGCATGTGAAACAGTACGTTGAGCTATCATGTGATATCATCCACAATGGCAGTTAATCCTTTTTAATAAATGCGCATCCTTTTGGGGATTATTATGGGTATTTTGTCTTCATGAAGGCATCAGACAACAGCATAAAGAAATTGGATAATGTTCATGGTGGTGTATATACAGTAGTATATCATCTTCTGAGTAATCTTGCATATGACTACTCTAAAGAAACAGACTATGGTTTCACTTTTATTATTCTCTCCTTTGTGCATACATTTGAAAATGACCTGCCTTTGTGTTGTATTCTTGTAATTACAACAATAATAATAATAAAAATAATAAAACATTTTATGTGTAAATAAATGTGCCCAGTTTTTGTCAGCATATTCTCTTGCCCAATTGACACTGGAGCAGCGTTACACAATCACTGCCTGTAAAGACCTTTTTTCTGTCTCGACTCCAGTTCAGTGCCAGTTTAAGCTTTATGGCCACCACACTGCTCCAACGCGGAGTACAATATACACTATCCATATATGGCCTGCGACTACCACAATTGACGAAAACACTGAACTCCTACAGCAGTCATTTGGCCAAAATTATTTGTAAAAAGTATTAATTATAATAGATATTTGATTAACCTAATTACAACTGATTCACCCTCCAAAAGGCCATTAATAGAGTTGGTGTCTTCATATTAAGAGCAACACCATTATTGTTGAGCTGCCAGTGGAATACCCCAATATGGGGTGAAAAAAAAAATAAATCTCTGGAACGCAGTTTACTCATAGTTTCCACTAAGGCATCTGCTTACGACTGCAACATTCAGATTGTGCTTAAGTGCGAAATGTGTTATGTCGAAACTTAACCTCAAGGTTGCTGTTGTTTATGTTCTTCACACATGAATAGAGAATTGCTAAAACACGCGAAACGAACCAAATATGTCTTCCTAATCTTTTCACAGGTTGAAGATAGATGCCAGAGCATGATGCTAATGAGCTTTCCTACTGCGCCATCACATGCTTCACTGACTGAAAAACAGGCAGCGTGTTCTAGTGGAAAACAGCAAGGAAAGGTGTGACAGAATAACACAGGGCGAAAGGGGGTGGAAGCAGATGGATGATGCGCAAGATTTTCTTTAATAATGGAAAAGTCAAGGGCAACTGGACTTGGTTAGAAGAGTATTTGTTACTGAACTGGATAATCAATAAATCACTTCAACACAATGGCTTGCTATAATACTGTATGTCGTATTAAAATAAAAGTTAGCATAACTTCCAAGTGACTTATTTCCTCACCATAAAAATGGCATAAATAGTATAAAACAACTGCAATCCTTCACTTTTATAAAAATGAATCTTGATCTAGAATTAAAAAATAACGTGCTATTTGAAAAGGTCAAAGTCTTCATTAGCTATGGTGTTTCATACATAATGTGTTCTGTTGTATTTGTAATAGAGTGGAAACTCAAAAGTAAAACACAATCTGATCCTGGAAAGCGGCAAAAAAGAAAAACAAAACAAAAAAATACCATAAGATATAATGGGGCGGCATGGTGACCGACTGGTTAGCACATCTGCCTCACAGTTCTGAGGACACGGGTTCAAATTCAGCCTCGCCTGTGTGGAGTTTGCATGTTCTCCCCGTCCCTGCGTTGGTTTTCTCTGGGTACTCTAGTTTCCTCCCACATCCCAAAAACATGCATGGTTGGTTAATTGAAGACTCTAAATTGCCCCTAGGTGTGAATGTGGGGGTGAATGATTGCTTGTTTATATGTGCCTGCGATTGGCTGGTGACCAGTTCAGGGTGTACACCAACTCTCGCCCGAAGAAAGCTGGGAGAGGCTCCAGCTGCCTGCGACCCTAGTGAGGATAAGCTGTACGGAAAATGGATGGATGGATGGAAGAAATCACGGAACTATGAAAAAATCAGTTCCAGGGGCTAATTGCCGCAATAATAAACTCTTAATTAAGTGTAAAGGCATGTTTATGCAACAATTTAACATTCTTAACTGTCATACAAGTACAAAAAACACTATTAAAAGTAAGAGGTAACGACATCGCAGTCTAGACTGACTTTAGAGGTAACAATTTAGTTAAATTCACAACCGTATGACCTTGGGAACATTTTCTTTACATGGGTGTCTCTATACTGTGGTTGTTGAACCGTACCTTTCTCTCAACTTCTTGCTTGGCATATTGCAGCAGCAGCGGCTCTTTGTGTTTTTCATAGAACGCTCTCTGACAGCGATCAGACAGAGCTGGCTCATTTGGGAGGAAGCTGCTGGCCCACACCTGTGATATCGAAGGAAGTAGAAAAAAGATGGAGTAAGACAATATTAAGATATGACAGAATCCTAGAAAATTGCGATCAGGTTATGCTCAAAACTACTCTGAGAATAAGTTGAGACCAGAGGCATAGCAAGGGTTGCCAAGATTTCTGTGGCCCCGGAGTTGCTTTAGGGCTACTGTAGTTCTAACCTTTGTGTGTAGAATTTGTGGTATTGTGCACCACTCACATAATGCATACTGTATTTGTCTGAGATTATCAATTCTCTACAATTATCACTGTCCCAACATTAACTACCTTGTAGCCTTAGGAGTTAGGGCAGGGAGGAATGAGAGGGGAATGAGGGAGCCAACAATATCAAGACACTTCTTTCCACTCTTTAACTAAAGATTTTTCCTTTTAATTATGAACACTACCTATTCGAATACGACTTCTACAATGATATTAATAGTGGTCTCTTAACCATTTTTATGAGCTTTTCGAGCTTTGCTTAATATCATTTCTGACATTGGGACTAAAAATTTATGAAAGTAGAGCATGTAGACCAAATACCAGAGGCATTCAGTGCTGTTTTTGCATGCCATGCAGCGCTGCCTCTGACAGAATGGCTAATTGTTTTCTAATTAAACAACGCTAAATTTATTCACCCAGAATGCAGTGCACATCCAAAGGCGTCACACACATTGTGAAAAGCGTCCCTCTGGTAATTAAGTCATTATTCTTTCATTTTCAAGTATTTTTGTGTTGGCCCTTCTTCATCATATATCATCCAGCAGCAGGGTTTAAATCCATAAATGATATCACACAGTGACTGAAAGAAGACAGAAACTGACTTATTGTAGCTGTTGATATTAAAAGTTCTTGGATACTCAAACCTACATTTGAGTGTGTGTGTGTGTGTGTGTGTGTGCATGTGTGTGTGTTTGCGTGTGTGTGTGTGCGTGTGTGATTATATCTGCATGCGTGCCAACATCTGTAGCTGGGGGTGTATTTGTGCAGCTGTGTTTCTGTGGACACTAGATCCAGCTCAGATCCAGTAGCAGACTGTTGACTCAAGGAGAAATGAAGAGATGACCCACAAGAGACCAACAAAGATGAGCATCTATTCCCACAAGACAAGTTGTCGGGAATATGTTAAAAAAAATGAATAATTTCCCTCTGTCCGACAATTTAAAAGACTTTATCAACAGTGATGTCAGTGACACGTTACCTAGTAACATTTTACTCGAATACTACCACGTTTTATCGTAACGGGTAATCTAATACATCCAGACCGGTAATCAGGTTAAAGACACTTGTCCAATTAACTGTGCGTTACAATTTTTTTGTAATTTTCCTTAGTTACTTTTAAAGTCAAGTACTTAGTAAAGTACCTAAGTGAATTTTTCTAGGGCAACATTGTTTATTAAATATTGTACACATGGTTCATACTACAAGTATCTCAATAATAATTACATTACATTGAAGCCCGAATAGGCACTGGCAAAACAATGTGAGTCATGATCTGAAAACTGTAAATATGTTCAACTATAACATTGTTCTTTTAATTCAAATCCAGAATGTACTTGAAAAATGAATCTTGCACTACAAATATTATCCCAAATTAGATCTTTCCGTTTACATTATTGTATTTTCATTGTAACTAGTTAATCTGGAAAAACAAAAAATATATATATTATATTTTCATTGTAACTAGTTAATCTTGGGGGGAAATAAATAAAACTAAAAAAAATAGAGAACGCCATGATACACAGCGTTTGCCTGAAGTCACACACTGCCCTCTATTGTCAATGTCTAGAAATTGACAGTACATGATGCTGACATTGCCAGGTATTATTGCTTGAAGAAATACTATTTTTAAAATCTTACTAAGCAGCCAACAATTAACTATTTGTTTTAAAAAGGTGACTGGATGTCCCGTAAATTAAGTTACCATAAAAGATTTTAAACTTAACTACCAACGTACCGTAGTTTTAGGCTTAGATATTTTGTGTGGTCAATATTGTGCGTGTGTGGGTTTGCATATTTTACCTGACAATGCGGATGCGGATTGGAACAACCCATCATAGCTCCTTTATTTTCAAAGATCTAAAGAAAAAAAAAAACATTTTTTTAATGAAGTGGCGGCACGGTAGACGACTGGTTAGAGCGTCAGCCTCACAGTTCTGAGGACCCGGGTTCAATCCCCGGCCCAGCCTGTGTGGAGTTTGCATGTTCTCCCCGTGCCTGCGTGGGTTTTCTCCGGGTACTCCGGTTTCCTCCCACATCCCCAAAACATGCATGAATTGGAGACTCTAAATTGCCCGTAGGCATGACTGTGAGTGCGAATGGTTGTTTGTTCCTATGTGCCCTGCGATTGGCTGGCAACCAGTTCAGGGTGTACCCCGCCTCCTGCCCGATGACAGCTGGGATAGGCTCCAGCACACCCGCGACCCTAGTGAGGAGAAGCGGCTCAGAAAATGGATGGATGGATGGAAAAAATGAAGTTAGATATCTGTTTTTGCTGACATGCGCTATGATGCTGCACTAAAAGATGGATGATTTATATGACAATGGTGGTAATTATTCAGTATATGACAATGGTGGTAATTATTCAGTACAAGAAGATATTAAATACAGTGTAAGTACAGACTGGACACAATAGAACATCCATCCCTCCATTTTCATTACCGGTTGACCTGTTCAAGGTCGTGAGGAGCTGGAGCAGAAGGGCACAAATAGACAGAAAAACATTCACACTCACATTCACACCTACAGATAAAACCATGCTGCCTGCACATAAGTCAGGCAAGTGAACCACTACATTGTCAGTGACACACAATACGACAAAGAACCTGAATGAACATCTTTTAACATCTTTCTAAATTTACAGGTGAGCCGAAGCCTATTCCAGCTGGTTTCGGGCAACACACCATGGCACATATAGATAATCACACACCACACAGAAAGGATCAGGCCGAGAAACCACTATCTTTGAGGAAGGATAAGTTTCAGCGTTTGTGACTGTGAAAACACACTTCTTGATGAGAAAAATTGTTTCTGGGAAACTTTTTAAAAATGAATAATCAAGATTGTTTCCTGTTTGAGTTCAGCTCTCTCCCTGTACAAAATATATTTAAAATGAAACTCTGTCTACGATGACATGTTTTAACATCTGAGAAAGGTGTCTCTTCATGGCAAAGAAAATAACTGAGTAGAAGAAATGTGTTTAAACATCAAAGGGCATAATGCATAAATGTTTTGCCAGAAACTTCATTCGTTATTTTGCTCATATGATGCTTACATTTATGGCCTAACTCTAAAGGTAAATTCATCAGTTAATGCTTTTTTGCATGTTTTTGTACTTGAAAATTCCTCTCTGGTGTAAAGTTAAGCAAATACTTAAGGACAAAGTATTGTAAAACAGTCAAATGTTCTGCCTGCAAGTCACATCTTTGTTGTTATTAGCGTTGAAAAATCCCCAAAAGTAGTTATTTTATTCATTACATACTTTTTTAAATCTATCGGCTGATTAATCGGTGACCACATTTTTTTTTCTGTGATCGCTATCAGTCTAAAAAAAAGCTATATCAGTCGGGTCCTAATGAGAACCATAGCAAATCCCTGAGGGGAAAAAAACAAACAAAAAGCAAGACTTGTTTTGAAAGGCATCTTATGTTACTATAGACAATGGGGTCTTATCGGCATATCCCATACCTGAACCCATGGGTAGGTGGCACCCAGTTCTTCCATGAGTTCCGCCCATTTGTCAATCACACTGACAACTTCTCCTTTTTTCATCAGCGGGAGGCTGATGTCAGACCAGGGATGGAAACACATGACCTTACTGAAAAGATGTGGGGTGTTAGTTAAAATGGTGGCAGTAGTTTAAAAAAAAAAAAAAAAAAATACTTTTTTTTTTTTTTTAACAGTATTTGTAAAAGTGTATTCTTTACCTTTGGTCACACTGACCTTTTCTTAATGTGGGTCTATTATAATGTTTTTAAATTATAAATGAGTGGTTAAATTGCAGCTGTGTTTTCCTTGAAAAGCATGGAACGATGTTCATATATACGTGCGGGAGCTCCCTGTTCAGAAAAAATAAATCTCTCGTCAAAACTGTGAAGGCTGAGAAACGTCTGGGAAAACACCTGTCAAAATCTGACCATTTCAGACATTTTTAGTGGCTTTTCTAATGAGGTTTCTGGTTGTGTTTTTCAAACTGACAGAAAAACAACTGACATGCCTTACGAGGTGCCCCTTGCAGAAAAAGATGATTGTGCTTGTGTATGGAATGCAAACTGCATCAATAAACATCACCTTCCTGTGAAATTTCATTTCAGGTTCCATTCGCTTTGCAGTTTTTGTAAGCATATTGACATTCGAACAACGTCGCAAAATTGCCATCTGGCAAGAAGTTACCTTGGTACTATGGTCAGTCTTGGTACTATGGCAGACATCTGGTTTGGGGGAGGAGACTAAGGATTGGTGGAGATACCAGTACGTGTGCGATATATATATATATATATATATATACACACACACACACACACACACACACATTTTAAATCTGGCTTAAGATGTTAAAATTCATGTCTCTACACTGCTTTAGGTTTTGGTTTACATCTGATTAGGACCCGAGCTCTTCTCACCAAAACAAATGGTCGTGGGGAGAATTTTATCTTCGAGAACTAGAAGCTTTTCCTCTTCATGACAGAGTGTATTCACTGTGTGGTTCGCCAGTATAGTACTAGATATCTGCTAATGGTAGTGTTACATGACATGTAATCTTTACTCGAGTAGTACACATGATAATATCAGCAAGCTGTTTTTCAGTGCAATCAGTCTACAAATTTGGCCAGAAAACTGGGAACCATTTAAAGGATACATTAGACCCTGAGCACTTTGACTCTCCGCAATCACACGATTACATTAACTTAATTGTGACTTTCAGTTAAAGTGATTGTTGATTCAAGAGAAAAAAAATGTAAAGCTATAAACTGATACTGAAGGTGAGACAAATTTCCTGACTGTAATTGACACCCACAAGCTATTCTTGCACGTCAGTTGTTCTCCCTATCTAATTTCAGTCAGTTTGATGCAGATGCCAGGTTGAAGGAAGCATATGGCTGAGCTGCAGATCTAGAAATGAACTTCCTTTCTTGTTCCCCATCCAAATTGGTTTATGCTGACAAAAATGTACTTTAGCAAATTGGGAGCTTACTCAGACAAGCCAGAGTTTTAACTCATTACTGTGGTTAATCTAAATTGAATGTAACCAATTAACATGTCTCAATAGAACTTGAGACAAATCATGGACCCTTGAGAAGAAATTGATTTTATCCTCTGCTACTTATTGGTATTGTAAATGGCATTGTGCATAAAAACTTGATGTTCTCCCTCATGTTGATTTTTTGTTTCCTCTAGCACACAAATCCCCCAAATCTTGTTTCAGTATAACAGATTGTCTCAGTGCTGCTGGGGGCCAACAAAACATTTAATTCAAGATCCCTTTGCAAAAACACTAAAACATTATGTGGGAACAAATATGTATTCCAACCAATTGATGGTGAAAATGAAAAGACTGAATCCCATATTGAGGAAGGAAAACTTCACATCAATCCAAAAACATGGCAAGAAATCAGTTTCAGAATATTGCCCTTATTATCCAGTGTGTGTGCGCGAGTCTCAACACATGGGATGTCAACACGAGGTTTCAAGCAACACATACTGTATATGAATGTAATTAGATATACTGCATGTTTGTAGCATGCAATGCATTGATATGGGTTTGCCTCAAAACCAATGAACCAAGATGGTTTGAGTGGAACTTTCTTTGCAGAGGTTTTTGAGCTACTCAGCAGGCTGTGGATGTCAACTATTCATTAGGCTTGTATGCTGGAAGTGAGCAACAGGAAGGGAGTGGGTATCCTGTTTGGCGTGTTTAACATGTAAAGATTGAATGTGTGCAGTCATTACATGCAGCTAAGAAGTATATATTCTTCTGAAATACAGTGTAAATGTTCCTGACTTTTCTTGTCAGGTTAGGAAACATTTCCATCCACTGTTGGTTCAGGAGAAAATCAAAGCATAATGTGCCCATGGGTGTGACCGGGTGAAAGTTTAAGGAAGTCCAAAACAATGTTGGACAGCTCTGCACTGATTCAAACTTCACTTGAATTCCAGTACAGTAACTCTAATGCTGATTGGTCCAAAAGAGGAATCCATATTACAGTATTCTACTCTTGGACAGCCTAAACAGAACCAATTCTGGATCGGTATAATTAAGTCATCCTTTTCTGCCAAGTCTGCCACGATGCTCTGCTGTGACTGACACTACATGAGAGGTATTGACATAACAATAGGTTTGTTATGGTGGGAGTAGTTTGCAGACGACTAAAATTACACCGCATTATATTGAGTGATATTTCTAATATTGGCTGGTTGATAAGTAAATAAAGACTGAATACATAAAAAGTAGCTGATAGCTAACATCAAATATTTGTAGTAATTATAAAAAAAAAAAAATTCTTACCACACCCCTCTGGCAGCTTTAGATTGGAACAATGGATGACCTGACACTGAAGAGCACAACATTTTTATTTATATTTTTAACTCACACAATACTGTGTAATGAAAACAGTCAGCAAACTATTAAGAATACTAAGAACTAGTATTTTTATCCTATTCCTCCTCATGAGTGTGTTGCTTTATGATGAAGAACCATGAGAGTGCAGAAAATTGATACACATTAGCAAGAGATTTATTTTCCCTAATGTGAAATAATGACTTTTATAAGGAACAAAGAAACACTCACCAGGATCTGGAGCATCTGACTGCATGGCAGGGAAGTCATTTTCAAAAATAAAAGTGCTCTTGTATTCTGGATTTGTCTAGTGAGACAACACAACAAATACACATTTCATTTTGTCTAATGGTTGCCAGTCGACAACCAAATGTGCAGAATAAAGTGGTGAGATGTCAGGACCAGAACGGCCTTCTCTGCAGACCGACGTTTACAACCAAAATATAAAATGAGGATCAGATGTATACAAGATGGATGGATGGGGTATATATGTAATTTTTGTCTGTGAAATTGTATTATTTATTCCACTCATCTTTATTTTATAGTTTCTCTTGGCTGAACTGCTTCCAGTATGTGTATGTTGGATTTCTATTTTTTTTTGTCCAGATTTCAGCCTCTCATATAGAGAAGAGATGTGTGCGTATAGAGGCTGAAATCTGCCATGTCAATTTAATTTGCCCCAGGTCTTCAGAATCTGTAGCGCTAGCCAATGTAACAAACTATATTAGCAATGGGAACGTATCTGTACTCAACCAGATTTCAATTTAAAATGACAAGGCTAGCTGGTCCACAATAATGTCAGCATTTTATCATCCTGATTGGTTGGTCAGAGCAAAACTCTTATAGCCAAGTTCATCCATCCATCCATTTTCCTCCGCTTATCCGAGGTCGGGTCGCGGGGGCAGCAGCCTCAGCCGGGAAGCCCAGACTTCCCTCTCCCCAGCCACTACCTCCAGCTCTTCTGAGGGGATCCCGAGGCATTCCCAGGCCAGGCGAGAGAAATAGTCTCTCCAGTGTGCCCTGGGTCGACCCCGAGGTCTCCTCCCGGTGGGACGTGCCCGGAACACCTCACCAGGGAGGCGTCCAGAAGGCATCCTAAACAGATGCCCGACCCACCTCATGGCTCCTCTCGTACTCGGAGGAGCAGCGGCTCTACTCTGAGCCCCTCCCAGATGACTATGGTCTCAGATTTGAAGGTGCTGATTCTCATCGCAGCCGCTTCACACTCACTTGCGAACGCTCCAGTGAGAGTTGGAGAACACGGCTTGATGAAGCCAACAGAACCACATCATCTGCAAAAAGCAGAGATGCAATACTGAGGCCACCAAACTGGACCCCCTCTACGCCTAGAAATTCTATCCATAAAAGTTATGAACAGAATCGGTGACAAAGGGCAGCCTTGCCGGAGTCCAACCCTCACCGGAAACAAGTCCGACTTACTGCCGGCAATGCGGACCAAACTCTGACAATGGTCGTACAGGGACCGAACAGCCCGTATCAGGGGGTTCGGCACCCCATGTTCCCGAAGCACCTCCCACAGGACTCCCCGAGGGACACGGTCGAACGCCTTCTCAAAATCCACAAAAGCACATGTAGACTGCCGGTGTGACGACTTACATCTCTCTCAAAATCCACAAAAGCACATGTAGACTGCCGGTGTGACGACTTACATCTCAAAAAACTAAGTCATGTCACTTGTACATCAAGGTACCTCTGAATTACAGACGTATGCATGCTTTGTTACCTCTCCATTAGCTCGTGTGTTTCCAGGACACAGTGGATTGTAAGGATCATATCTTGGTATACATTCCTCTGGAGGTTTTTCCACTTGACCGGCCCAGGGTCTCTTCATACGGTGGGCTGAGACCAGGACCCAAGTGTCTCTCAGAGGGTTATACCTCAGGTGCTGGTGCTCTGAGGGTGAATTGAGACAAAAGAATGATACTTTAACACACTTCTTCTTTTCCTTTCGGCTTGTCCATTTAGGGGTCACCACAGCACATCATCCTTTTCCTATAAACCTATCTCCTGCATCCTCATCTCAAACACCAACTACCCTCATGTCTTCCCTCACTTCATCCATCAACCTTCTCTTTGGTCTTCCTCTAGCTCTCTTGCCTGGCAGCTCCAGCCTCATCATCCTTCGACCAATATACTCACTATTTCTCCTCTGGATGTGTCCAAACCATCGAAGACACCTGTTGAAACACATACTTATCGAGGTTGGTGGTTCATCAAAATATGCGCTTTGTTTGAACATTCACACATTATGAGTGATACTAAAGCAGAGTACACACACTTGCACAGGGCGTCAATTCGCAAACAAACACAAAGTCTGGTTTGTGCTTTTCAGACAACTTGATCAACGACTCTTGCGTGACTCAGTATGGCAATACACTGACGACTATGTTCATTATACGAGAGCATACTGGAAATCCCACATACCCTGTATGCACATTGATAGCTGTAGTGACATAAAGAACAAAACATTCAAACCGCCCGTGCAATACTTTGACAATGTGGCAAAATCCTACAGAAAACAAAAAACAACGTGGTTCGTATACTAATCAAACAAAATGCTAAAGTACAACAATCAATCAATCAACTGTGTAGACTACCATTCACCCAGAATGTAGAGCAGTCAATACATAACCAAATCTACATATGCAAGCACAGTTTCGTATATTTACAAAGTCAATATGCAGAGAAAAGAGCTACACGTCAGCGCAGCAGCTGGCATCAAGAAATTATTTTCGTTGAAAACTATACACACACTTGGAAGTATAACTGGTATGCATAAGAAAGGATCAAATATGGCGACATCCTGCTTCCATACATATTCGTTTGATCGGGGGGCGGGGGGATTAAAGTTTGGGAATACGCGGGATAATAAAAGCGGTAAATAGAACAAAAGTTCAATCACACTCACTATCATATTCGTGTAGGTTTGGTTCCGGTGCAGAATTTAGATGCAGGAGTTTCGGATCGAATTGTAGCTCTGGTTAATTAAACATGCCAAAGTAATTCAAATCAGTACAACTCCATACCTTTTGGATCAAAATGGGTTTCGGGGCCACTCATGTCAACAACGTTGTTTAAAATCGCCCTTTGGAAAACTTCGGCTGCTACTTCCTGTAAAACAGGAGCATACTATTTGCTCTACAAATACGTATCTGTGTCTTTAAAAAAAGGCGTTCACGTAGACGGACTTTACTGGTACATGTTCAACATATCATTAATATTAAACATCATATATAATTAGAACTAAAACAGAGCTTTAAATGATAGCGTCATAAAAAAAAACCGTAAACCCGAAGAGTGCAATCGAATGGAACATACAGCGATTTCGTCATGATTGGTTCAAAGGTTACGTCTTCGTCATCCGATTGGTTCAACGGTTACGTGCCGCCTCCACTGATCCAGGAAGTAGCCGTCAATCCTATGTCGGTGGTGTGAGGTGCGCCATAGTTTTCTTTTCTAGGAGCCAAACCTGTTGCTGTGTTCCCGCGTGTTTTGGGCTGTCAACAATGGCTCTATTCCGTTCGTGTTGTCGCCTCTTGGTTTTTGTCGGAGTTGCCGTCCTTGCCATATTGCTGCTGAGACACTGGCTGGTCACCAAGCAGTACATTTTCAACCACGACGACATCGCCAAACTGGCCAAACAGTACGCGGGTGAGTTCGAACTTTGGAAATGGAACGCACGCCAAGATACACATGGATTGTTGTCACATGTCACAAAGGCGTTCAACCAGCGCTGCCACAATTTGCACGCATTGCATGCTTTGTCTTCCGTGCTCATTGCTCATGTCTGTCTACTCGTAGGGCAGGACCACGAGCAGGCCTATTCAAAACTGGTGGTCGAGCTCAGGAAGAGGTAACGGGAGTTTACAACAACTGTTAATACTTCAAAGGACTGTGTTTATATTTGGGGGATGAGATACATTCACACAAGCTAATAAGCCCTAAGCAAGACCGCTACAAAAATGCAAAACATTAAATATTGTGCTTATTGTCATAGCTTTTGGTTTGCATAAGTGTAAAACTAGTGTGTCATACATACTGAGTGTGGGTTCTAATATTGGTTACCTTATGCAACTACACGAAAGGGGGAATTTATAAATAACTCAGTGGGCTACAGTGCAGTTCTACACCACTGCAAAGTATACCAAAAAACAAACAAACAAACAAATCTGAGTGTTATTGTCCCCGTAAAGCATTAATTTGTGCACGTGTGCATAATTCTGTAGTAAATGTTTGATTACAATACAGATACAATGTTCTGCTCATTGGAGTAATACATACTTATGTAACAAACAAGTCGCACCCATCTCAGCTCCCCTGTGCAGTGTTTTCCAACCTTTATTGAGCCAAGGCACCAATTCTACATAAGTGTCAAAGGCACACCACCAAAGAATAAAATAAAATAACGATGACCGCTTCGCAATTTACTCACATTTGACTTAGTGTGAAATCTGAGCCTGTTTAAATGAACGCAAAGGCAGGACTGATTCTATTGTAGGAATAGCAAGAAGTGGATACACTGGTTTATTGCACCTTCTGTCACCTAATAGAAGACCTTTTAATTGTTCTCCATTCCACTATACATCGCTGGCATAGCTAGATGAACAATGATATAGTTGTAATTACAACCCCAATTCCAATGAAGTTGGGACGTTGTGTTAAACATAAATAAAAACAGCATACAATGATTTGCAAATCATGTTCAACCTATAGTTAATTGAATACACTACAAAGACAAGATATTTAATGTTCAAACTGATAAACTTGATTGTTTTTAGCAAATAATCATTAACTTGGAATTTTATGGCTGCAACATGTTCCAAAAAAGCTGGGACAGGGTCATGTTTACCACTGTGTTACGTCACCTTTTCTTTTAACAACATTCAATAAATGTTTGGGAACTGAGGACACTAATTGTTGAAGCTTTGTAGGTGGAATTCTTTCCCATTCTTGCTTGATGTACAGCTTCAGCTGTTCAACAGTCCGGGGTCTCCGTTGTCGTATTTTACGCTTCATAATTCTCCAGGCAGGCAAGTCTAGTACTCTCTTACTACGAAGCCACGCTGTTGTAACACGTCCAGAATGTGGTTTGGCATTGTCTTGCTGAAATAAGCAGGGGCGTCCATGAAAAAGACGTTGCTTGGATGGCAGCATATGTTTCTCCAAAACCTGTATGTACCTTTCAGCATTAATGGTGCCTTCACAGATATGTAAGTTGCCCATGCCATTCGCACTAACACAGCCCCATACCATCACAGATGCTGGCTTTTGAACTTTGCGACCGTAAGAGTCCGGATGGTTCTTTTCCTCTTTGCCCCGGAAGACATGACGTCCACAATTTCCCAAAACAATTTGAAATGTGGACTCGTCGGGCCACAGAACACTTTTCCACTTTGCATCAGTCCATCTTAGATGAGCTCGGGGCCCAGAGAAGCCGGCGGCGTTTCTGGGTGTTGCTGATAAATGGCTTTTGCTTTGCATAGTAGAGTTTCAAGTTGCACTTACGGATGTAGAGCCGAACTGTATTTACTGACATTGGTTTTCTGAAGGGTTCCTGAGCCCATGTGGTGATATCATTTACACATTGATGTCGGCTTTTGATGCAGTGCCGCCTGAGGGATCGAAGGTCACGGGCATTCAATGTTAGTTTTCGGCCTTGCCGCTTACATGCAGTGATTTCTCCAGATTCTCTGAACCTTTTGATGATATTATGGACCGTAGATGATGAAATCCCTAAATTCCTTGCAATTGTACGTTGAGGAACATTGTCCTTAAACTGTTCGACTATTTTCTCACGCACTTGTTAACAAAGAGGTGAACCTCGCTCCATCTTTGCTTGTGAATGACTGAGCAATTCAGGGTAGCTCCTTTTATACCCAATCATGGCACCCACCTGTTCCCAATTAGCCTGTTCACCTGTGGGTTGTTCCAAACAAGTGTTTGATGAGCATTCCTCAACTTCCTAAGTCTTTTTTGCCACCTGTCCCAGCTTTTTTGGAACGTGTTGCAGCCATACAATTCTAAGTTAACGATTATTTGCTAAAACAATAACGTTTATCAGTTTGAACATTAAATATCTTGTCTTTGTAGTGTATTCAATTAAATATAGGTTGAACATGATTTGCAAATCATAGTATTCTGTTTTTATTTGTTTAACACAACGTCCCAACTTCATTGGAATTGGGGTTGTAATGAATGATGATTTTGGGGCAAATTAAGTGAAATTGGATAATTTCCCACATTACCTTGGAACGAATGTGTTACTGTTTGCAGATAATTACACATGCATTACTGCAAAGTGAAGTTCAAGAAAGGAAGCTTCATGTTGTGTTGCACATTTAAAATCTCGCTAATCAAATGTAAACTAATTTAGGTATCCTGGCCACATCCTGCCAGATGAAGACCTGGAGTGGGTTTTTCTGAGGGCTGGAGGCTTCATGGGTTCCATATGTGTTCTCCATGCCTCCCTCACAGAATATGTGATACTCTTTGGTACTGGAATAGATACATCAGGACACTCAGGTAAGGGCAGAGGGAGGTCTGTGTATATCACCTTCTGAACTGTGTGAAATGGATTATGTTTACTTTTTCTTGGTCAATCATTCATTCATTCACTACCACTTTTCCGAGGTCAGGTCGCAGGGGCAGCAGCTTAAGCAGAGAAGCCCAGACTTCCCTCTCCCCAGCCAAGTTGTCCAGCTCTTCTGGGGGGATCCTGAGGCGTTCCCAGACCAGCTTGGAGACATAGTCTCTCCAGCGTGTCCTGGGTCGTGTCCTGGCCTCCTCATGATGGGACGTGCCCTGAACACCTCACCAGGAGGCATCATAATCAGATATCCGAGCCACCTCACCTCCTGTTGTACTCAGAGGAGCAGCGGCTCGACTCTGAGCCCCACCCGGATGATTGAGCTTCTCACCCTATCTCTAAGGGAGAGTCCACACACCCTGCGGAGGAAACTCATTTTGGCCGCTTGTATCCACGATCTTGTTCTTTCGGTCACAACCCACAGCTCGTGACCATACGTGAGGGTAGGAATGTAGATCGACCGGTAAATCGAAAGCTTCGCCCTTCACCTCAGCTCCTTCACCACCACAGATCGATATAGAGCTTGCATCACTGCAGACGCTGCACCGATCCCGCTCCATTCTTCCCTCACTCGTGGACAAGACCATGAGATACTTGAACTCCTCTACTTGGGGCAGGAACTCATTCCTGACCTGGAGAGGTCACTCCACCCTTTCCCTCCTGAATCTGAGATTCGACTTCCAGACGGACCGTCCTCTACAGCAACCCCCAAATAGACCTTGGCTTAGGAGTGTGATCCCTCTATAGTAGGAACACACCCTCCGGTCCCCCTTCTTAAAAAAGAGGGACCACCACCCCAGTTTGCCAATCCAGAGGCACTGTGGACCAGCGTGTCAACCAGGACAGCCCCACACCTAGAGGCTTTAAGAACTCCGGGCGGATCTCATCCACCCCCGGGGTCTTGCCACCGAGCAGCTTTTTTTTTTTTTACCACCTCGGTGACTTCAGCCCCAGAGATAGGAGAGCCCATTTCAGAGTTCCAACACTCTGCTTCCTCATAGGAAGGCATGTCGATAGAATTGAGAAGGTCTTCAAAGTATTTGGTCCACCAACTCAAAACGTCAGGAGACAAAGTCAGCAGCGCCCCACCCCCACTATAGACAGTGTTGATGGTGCACTGCTTTCCCTTCCTGAGACACCGAATGGTGCAGCAGAATTTCTCCACAGTCGTCTGAGTGTCCAAGACATGCAGCCGCAAGTCTGATGTAAACTGAATGCATTCAAAGTAGAAACAGATACATTTTAGCCAATTGGATCTTTTGTGGATTTTTGGAGTGATTGATTTGTGAAAACAGTTTGATCGCTCTCACCCTTTCTTTCTCTGTTTCTGTAGGTCGTTACTGGGCTGACATTTCTGACACCCTTGTCTCTGGTACCTTCAGAAGGTGGAAGGAGGGAAGTACAAAGAATGAACTTTTCTATCCTGGTATGCATATATCCATATTTTTACTGTTTTTCTTTTAATTATGTTTATTTACTAAAGTACTACTAAAAGATTAGCATGCCTTTGTTCGAGGCAGGGGTTTGGTTTTATTAGCTCCATTAATGCAACTTTTGAGCAATTTTACAGTGTATTTATATTTGCTCTTTTCAAATGCATGATAATAAATAATATACATTGTAATAAAGCGTTTCTTTTAATTCACATTGCTTCTATAATGGAAATTCCCAAAACATGTTAAACATAATACAATTTTCACAAAGTGCTTCTATAATGGAAATTCCCAAAACATGTTAAACATAATACAATTTTCACTTTGTGGACACGTGATTTATTTTCTTATCTTAGTATAATAAAAGTGCCAAAGCGGCAAAGTTGGTGCAAGACAAAATTGTTTTTTTTCTTTTCTTTTTACTTTATACTGTGCCGTATTGTCATGAAAAAGTAATTCTTCTAGTATTTTGTTTGACAGTATCATGAAAAAAATTGCATAAAAACCTTGATAATAATGACTGACATTTGTATATCATATAACACAGGTGACACAGTAATGCACCAGATGGGTGAGGCTGCTGGGGTCCAGTGGACTGCCGGGACATGGATGGTTGAGTACGGCCGAGGTTTCATCCCGTCCACGCTGGCTATAGCTCTGGCCGACACTCTGTTCTGCACCCAGGACTTTGTCACCTTGTTTCAGACTTTCAAAGTCTACGGAAAATCGATGCTGTTGGAGATGGGAACAATGCTCGCTGACGCCGGAGTGTTCTAAAGGCAAAGTGGTGACACTTTCTGACGCCTGCACTAGAACAGTGACATCACAAGCTGCTGATGTGCTGTTTTGTTATCGATGTCTGACATGGAGTAAATTCTTGCCAGATGATTGATTCTTTTTACCGTAAATGAAAGAACATCCTTGAATATGCTTAAGTTGAGAATCCAGTAAAATGTAACTGCATCAACACAAATACTGGACTTTAAAAAATGTAGCCACTCCCTTCTACGTTAATTTTACACTAACCGGCTCCTTGCAATCTTACACTACAAGAGCATTCCTTTTAAAGCTGCCTAAGCAGACAATGAAGCCTTTTGGTGCTAACCAAAGAAAATTGTCTTAGAATGTGGTTATAAGAAATGAGGGTCAAAATCTTCCAAGTACTGAATGTGACATTCTTCTGACGGTAAAGTATTACCCATTTTGTTATAAAAGATACCTTATGGTTGGTGGTTGATCATCCTGTTTCTTGACTTGCTTAAGCACTGCTGGCATGTTACTTTCTCTAATGATACTATGTGTTGCGATTTTCTGTGAATATTTAGTTGTTGTATTTTGTCTACAACCTTGCTTAACAAATTACAATTGAAAACCAGCCACAGTTCTCAGAACACATCTCATTTTTGTATCTTAAATGTATGTGTCAGTTATTTTTTTTCTACCGCAACCTCTAAATTTCATATCAGTGACATTTTGTAACTGAGTAAATTCTCAGTAACTCACTTTCTTAACGTATCACACTGTATAGTTCTTGTCTTGCAGGAATGAAAAATACTTAACCTTAAATGTTGATGAGCACATATGCAAATTATGAGAAGAAATAAACATTTTTGAAAATATTAAACTTGTGGCTTATTATTACTATGTATGCAATGATTAAATCGAGATCTGTCTCTTGTAACTAATTTTTGTCTCACTAACCCCATCTCTAGTTAAATGTCAATATCTGGGAACAAATTCACGTTTTTTTTGGGGGGGGGGTGGTTGTACACAATGTAATGAGATAAATTGCAGGGTTCATCAGTGCGTGTTTATTGTTGTTTTAGACTGCAGTTATGTACACCTTAACACAGCCTAGAGGAACATAAAATCATTGCAAACTGCAACCCTTACCGCAATAATCACATTGTTCAATTAAAACTTCACTGAGAATGTCCATCAAAATTGAGCATTGTTTGTTTTATTTTGTTTCCACTTGTATTTGGGCACATCTCTTATGCTAATATGTTGGATTTGAGGTTAAATACAATGTTAAATACACTGATCCACGGATTAAATACAGTGTATCAGTGAAGCTACTAGAGCTTCCGCATTCACCCAATTGTGTCTAATAGTAATTTAGAAAACATATATAAAAAATTATGCAATTATGCTATTATAAATATGTAATCCATCCATCCATCCATTTTCTGAGCCGCTTCTCCTCACTAGGGTCGCGGGCGTGCTGGAGCCTATCCCAGCTGTCATCGGGCAGGAGGCGGGGTACACCCTGAACTGGTTGCCAGCCAATCGCAGGGCACATAGGAACAAACAACCATTCGCACTCACAGTCATGCCTACGGGCAATTTAGAGTCTCCAATTCATGCATGTTTTTGGGATGTGGGAGGAAACCGGAGTGCCCGGAGAAAACCCACGCAGGCACGGGGAGAACATGCAAACTCCACACAGGCGGGGCCGGGGATTGAACCCGGGTCCTCAGAACTGTGAGGCTGACGCTCTAACCAGTCGGCCACCGTGCCGCTAATATATATATATATATATATATATATATATATATATATATATATATATATATATATATATATATATATATATATATATATATATATATATATAATATATATATTAATATATATTATATATATTATATATATATATATATATTATATATTATATATATATATATATATATATATATATATATATATATATATATATATATATATGTGTGTAAACGCAGGGAAAAAACATCCTTACTTCAGCCATGCTCTGGGTACACTTTCACGTATAGAATATAAACAGACTGTAAACTCTTTACACTAACGACAGGCGTGTATATATGTATATAACCTAACCCTGAATATAAGATGACGCAAAACGCAATTAACGCCAGTTGCTTTGGAGCAATGGACGGTGTAGATGAATACGTTCAAGACGATTTTTAAATTAGTCAATTGATCATTTCCATTTTCAGTAGCAAATTTGGCAACCAACTACTCACAAATCATGAGGAAGAATGTATACGGCAAGTCCCGAGGGACAAACCACAGAGCCTATTCACGCCGATCTTCTCTCAAATACAAGACTCGGACAGACGCCTGACAGTGACTGTATTCAAGCAGCAATGGAGCAGATATACAATAGTAGGAAGCACGCACATCAAGCTCGAGAGGCGGTAAGTCAATACTCACTCTTGTTCATATCTCTTCTCGTAGGTCAAGTGTTGTTTGACTTATGCTAACACTGTTAGCACGCTTGCTATATGCCTTCAAAACGATGAACACTACTATTCTCAACACTCAATGGGGCTAAGCTATATTTTTCCACTGCCTTATTTATTGTATTTTTTTCCTTCTGTAGTTTAAGCTAGTTAATGGATTGGGTGAGAGTAGTAAGTACTTCACGTTTTCTTGGTGTGCACTGGTTGCCTAGTTACCCTGTTGGAGTGATCGTAATTTATGGTAGTTTGTTGCCCTCTATTGGAGAAAAGTGTCGGTGCAAAAGGGAAAACCGTGCAATACTTGAGATCACATTTTGGTTGTGCCCTCCCTAGCAACACTACACGCACTCACACAAACACACACAAATAAATAAATAAACTGAAGAGAACCTAGTTGTAATCATTTTGGCTTAATTAAATCTCAGCGTGCTTGCGTTTTATGTAAAGGATTAAATTGTTAAATTATTTCGTTTTATGTAAAGGATTAAATTGTTAAATTAGATGATTTTGTCTCTTCCTTGAGACAAAATCATCTATGGTTTCCTATCTGCTCCCCGACTGTGGCTGATTATTATGATGCTGAGGCGGAGTTAAACGTTACTGGGACATTTTTTGACCTCAAGTGGATTTTTATTAAACGCCATCGCTTCTACTGAGGGCGATGACACATGGGCCATTGCCAAGACCTAACAATGCTTTTGAGCTGCACATAATGCACATGCCAAAAACCACCACCAAGTGATCAAATGGCTTGTGACTGAGCGAATGTTACTGTTACATTTTTTTATTTGGACAAATTGTAGATGAAAATGAGCTTATTAATCAAGTGCAGAATTCTCTCACACAGTTTTTAATAATTTGTCATTTTTCTACTCCTTTCTCATGGCCCTATTTATTAGGATGATCTGAGGATTGAGATGAGGAAGAAGGCTCTTCTTATCCTCATCTATCAACACCTAATGGGACAAGGGTCAGTATTTATAGTATATACAGTATAGTACAGTATATAATACATATATAGTTTAGTATACTCTGTTAACATTTATTTAAACTCACAGAGCAAGTGTACAGCACAAAAAGCAAAAGGAGTAATTGATAGTGAAATGTGTCTACCCGACAGCTATGTGGCCACAGCAGCGGCCTTGGAACAGGAGATGAATGGAGGATTGAAGAAGTTTGAGGTGTGCGAAAATGTCGATTTGGAAATGGTGTTAATGGAGTACGAGAGTTATCAATACGTCAAGTTCCAGAAGTATCCCAAACTTATTAAGAAAGTGGTAGAATCAGGTGACACAATTTAACAGAAGCGCCTCAAATCTTGATACAATCCAATTGTGTTTAACCGGGGTCATCATGTCTTTTCAGTCCTCTGTCAAGGTGAAAACAGAAATACAAGAAGTGGTGGAAATAAGAGGTGAGCGCAAGTTGCTTTCTCCAGGATCAATACAATTGCAGGACCTCAAAAAATAAAAGAAGCACAAATGCACAGATCATTTTGGATTATTTGATTTTATGTGTGTCTTTTTGTGTGTGTGCCACGCCTGTCCACTTGCTGCTGTGAAACTGATATTCCCTCCTGGTGGAATAATTACATTTTATTATATTCTATTTTGAATAAAAAAAGACATCCCATTGCCACCATTTCTCTGCTAGGGCTGCTAGTTCAGCTGTGAAGCCTCTTCCTAAAATCCAGCTTCCAAACCTTGGTGGAGAATCAAGAGGGAATGCTACCGCTCCTTTGCACTCATATGTATGGAGTTCATCTATCATTTAAATTCCATTATAACAGGATGATTAATTTTGAATGACTTTTTTTTTGTATTCACCAGAGCGATGATTTATTCGGTCTCAGTGTTTGCCCTATCGCTTCTGCACAAGCTGGAGGAGGATCTGTGACCAACAAGGTGCTCATCATAGCTTATTTATGACTTGTTTTTATTTGTGCAGGGGAGATTTAAATAAAGATTATCAGTTTCACTTGTGACCTACTAGAGCCGTTTGTTATTTTGTATAAAGGCATTTATTTATTTGAATTGACGACAAATCTGGCAATTAATTGGGGCGCGGCATCTTTGAGCGGAGGCCACTATTTGTGGAAATATGCAATAGTGTTTCTGACTTTGTCTCTATCTAAAGCAGAACAAGTATTCTTCAGATTGCAAATCCATTTTTCTCCAGATATTCATATACTTTGACCTGGATGTGTACTAATTCCTGTGCACACATTGTGTTGCAGGTCCAGATGCCTGACAGCTCAGGTGGTAAAGGAGACAGCGAGCAGGAGGTAATTCTCAATTCCCACAGTAACTAATTGTAATACAGTACCGGGGGTCCTTGGTTTATGACGAATTCTGTTCCTACGGCTGTGACGTTACCTGATAGTCTATCACTAACCTATGCTAATGCAATAGTAGACTCAAAGCTATTGCAAATATTCGTTGGAAAAGTACTTCTAGCCCATACCAACAGAAGATTTGAATGAAAAACAATTACGGCAGTAACTAAACTTCACAAAAACATTAAACCTGCATACAGGAGACACACAACTGCCACATTGAGGCCAGTCAGACCACCTCTCTCTGTTCCTCCCCCCTACATTAACCCCCTCAGAAGGAAAAGTCCACTTCTGACCAGAACCATCATCACTTTGCCAGTGGCTCTGCTTGATTTAGAGGACTGTTTCTTTGAACACCAGGACCTGGTGGAACACACAAACACTGTCCTAACCAACATGCAGTATATTTGTACAGCCCTTAATCACAAAAGTGTCTCAAAAGGGCTTCACAGGCCCATAGTTGACAAAGATTGGGGGCATCCACTGGTCCAAACCCCCCAAGACAGCTTCTTCCCACAAGTCATCACTGTATTGACTCACACTACCACACCAAAACTCATTCCATATTGCTGCTACTTGCACATCCAAATATATCCCTGACTCTGCTGCTACTGCACTCCTAATGTGTGTCTTACTGGCATTTGTGCTCTATAATTTAGTATTGTTTGATGTAGTGTTTATATTATTATTTTTTAAATTCTATTTTTACTGTTCATTCATGAAAACACGAACCTGGATTCACACTCCAATATCAGTGTATCTGCCCATACAATGACAATAAAGGCTTTAAATTCTATTATTTTCTCCTTGTGCAGCGTGCTGACGTAATAGCACACCTGACACTAGTTCCTTGCACACCGTTCGTAACCTTGAATCATCTTATGTTGGTACCACCATGAAGTGAAACCCCCTGTATTGTCCATTTCCTATGAAATTATTTTAGGCTATTCATTTTATGTTTTTGTAACTAGTATTTCATGCTTACTGTGTGTATGCTTCCCAGAATACTAGTTACCCTGGTCTAGTGATCACAATGTATGGTAGTTACACTTGCCAACAATCAAATCTAACGACGAGGCATAAAGTTGTAGTTCCCTCAAAAATGGTGTGTAAATGCTCAGAGATGCTGTCATCAAGTCAAATTGTTCAAGAAAGAGCCTAATTGAGGGTTTTAATACTATTTGCATCGCAGAATATATACAAATCTTCAGATACCTGCATGCACATATTCCTCCTAGTGACTATGTGTAACATAAGGATGAAAAGGCGTTCATTGTGAGCCATTGCTTCTTTTGTCCTTGATGCTTCAAAAGTCAGAAATTTCAGAACCAATACAGTTAGTTTTGGCTCCCAAAAAGCAATTAAGCCACATAATTTGTTCTTTGGTGCTAATATTTGCTTTTTACAGTCCCAAAATAATGATAATAATGCCACAAAGTATTGCTCCTCTTCTAAGTTTAATGTTGTGCTGCGGTGTAGGAACGACTGCTGAAGCCCCTCAGTGGTTTTTCAGGAATGAGCGGCGACATGACAGAATTCGCCACAATCATCAATAAGGTGCCACACACACACACACACACACACACACACACACACGCACACACTCAATCTAATCGGTCTACTGTATATAAGATTCTCCCCCAGTGATGGCCTAAATATTTTTTCTTTTCTTTTCAAGAGGGGAAGTAAAAATAAACACCGGAGATCATGTGATTGCACAAGTGTACACACCCTCTTATAACTGGGATCGGTCTGTGTTCAGAATTACCCAATCACATTCAAACTCATGAATGGGACCTGCCGCCATTTAAAGTGCCTCTGATTAATCCCAAATAAAGTTCAGATGTTCTAGTAGGCTTTTCCTGACATTTATGGTTTGCTTTCTTGCAGAGGCCTGAATGTATTGTGCGAACACTGACTGCTCTTAGGAACTGTTCATAATTGTGTCCACCCTGTCTAGCCCCAAAGTATGATACTGCCACCACCATGCTTTACAATAGGTGTAGTGTTCTTTTGGTGATGAGCAGTGTTATGTTTGTGCCAAACACACCTTTTGGAATTGCAGTACTGTATGGCCAAAAAGCCGCGGTTTCACTGGACCATAACAAAACCTCCCAGACGCATGCGGAAAAAATGTGCTGACTACTATTTTACGTGGGTTTGAATCTGAGTGGTTTATTCTGAACACAGCTCCCTTACTAGATATAAGTGGGGTATCACACATGTGCAACCACATTGTTTAAGTTTTTTTTTTTTTTTTTGTACTTCCCCTCTCTCAGAAAGATTGGAAACAATTAAATTAAGTTGTATAGGTTGCAGGCCATAGTAATGCTGGAAAAAGTTTTGAAATTATTTCTCTTGGTCTAATGTTTTAATCTCACAAAAACCTGGCATTTGAACACGGATGTGTATATATACAGTACTTTTATATCCACTGTGTATGTGATACTGCTATAACAAATACTGTCCACTAGAGTGCAGCAAAAACCTTTGTCAAGAATGAAAATGATAGGCCGTATTAATGAAGGCTTAAGTTCTATGTGCTTCCCTTATGGAATGTTTGACGCTAGAGGACACCTCTTCATGCTTAATGGCACCATGGGCGTCTGTCTGTTTCTCGCTGATCGCTTCCACACGCATCACTCATTTGTGTGTGTGTGTCTGTGTGTGTGCGTGTCCCTTTAAAGGACATCTATTTGCACAACCCCAATGTGAGGTGGGAGGACATCATTGGCCTGGAGGATGCAAAGCGATTAGTCAAGGAGGCCGTCGTCTATCCCATTAAGGTGTGCCCACTGCTATTTCAGCACCGCTCGCCCTTCTTCGATTCTGAATATATCTCCTTTAAAGGCCTGAGAGAGGAGGGGGTCACGCCAGTCCGTTAGGCTGACATTAAATCTATATGTGGGATACTATTGCAACACGTGCATAAATGGATAGGGGCAGACTTCATGTGGAATTTCTATATACACATATCCAGATGTCATGACTTTGACGCTCCTGATGGATGTGATGGCATCAAATCAGGTCGTCTGCATCCTCTTGACATTTACACACCGAGATGAGGACCGATGCGTCTATCTGCTTCCCTGCAACTCTCCTCTTATTGAATAATGTCCCGCCACCACATTCTGTCTCCATTACTATTCATTCTTTAGGATATAAGGTCACTTTGGTGATTCCACACAGCCTGTTTGTCACCTCCGAATCATACTAACCTATGTATGTATTTGTTAGTGAACCCCCCCACCACCAAATATAATAGGAATATCACTGGCCTTTGCATATGCTCGATTGTGACGCACATAGAAAGTTCTCCCAAATGTTTTTCCTAATTATGAAGCCTTTTTTTTTTCTAACGTTATACTCCTGCTTGTCACAGTATCCCCAGCTCTTTACAGGACTCCTTTCTCCGTGGAAGGGCTTGTTACTCTATGGCCCCCCAGGTAAAAAAAAAACAAACAAAAACACACTCTTTCACTGAAATATTAACATTGGAGGAAATGCTTAATGTTGACCTTTGGACTCCTGCTCACAGGTACATGAGGTTTGGAAAATTCTAAGAATTTTCAAAGTTGGAAACTTTCCATGCAGAAAAGTACAAGTGAATGCCAATTTACCATTTAATGGGAATTTTGGGGAATAAACCAGGAATTTACAGTGGTTGACTCTTAATAAGGAACTTAAATAGTTATATTCAAATTAAGAGCCTTCGATCACTTGATTTTTAAAAAAAATTTATTTGGGTTTCAAGCCAAAATTTAAAAAAAGGAGCAAGTAAGGTACTTTTAAAGTCCTCACGTGGGCAAGGAGACCAATCTATTTCGCATGGATGTCTTGTTTATGACAGAACAAACCTTTTGCTTGGATATGATACTTTTCCAATAAATTACCCTCAATTATCAGTTAATTACCATGGAAAGCTTCCAATTTGGAATCTTCCAAAATTCCCTATTCTAACTTCCCATGGAAATTTACCATCACAGGTACGGGTAAGACCCTGCTGGCCAAGGCGGTGGCTACTGAGTGTAAGACAACCTTCTTCAACATATCAGCATCAAGCATAGTGAGAAAGTGGAGAGGAGACTCCGAAAAACTGGTCAGGGTATGTGGCATCGGGCATCGGTCACAACATTAGGTAGATCTGCACAATCTGATCGGTTCCAATACAATAGTTCTTTCAAACATTTCCCTTTTCCAAAGACAATTGTACTCAAAAAGGTACACATTCAATTTGTGGTTGTTTGCAAGGCTGTAGAATTGCACTGCATTTTCATGTAGCTAAAAAAGTATATATATATTAGAGACAGCAGGCAGAATAGGGACATCGCAGTTCTGATATTCGTGGTTTGAATGTCAGAGTTTGCATCTTTGCTCAGGTGGGTTTTTCCTGTGTATTCTGGCTTTCCCACCCTTTTTTTTATTGGGCCAAAAAAAAAACAAGACAGTTTTGTTGTAATAACACAGAATAAAGAGACAGAATACAGAGACAAACAATAGAAGACAGCAATGAGTTCAGCAATAAACCAGGATACATAGACAAAAAAAAGATAAAATACATAGATAATAATAGTAATGAAACCAATAATAATTAGTTGTGAAATATTAATCATTAGTCGCCAAATCACTTAACCTGACGGGTCGGTAAATGTTTTTTAGATGGATGTATCATGTGGATTATGAATGCTTGTGTGTTTATGAATGTGTTCATCCCGCATTCTAATAACATTGGTATGTTAGGTTCATTAGACTAAAATGTCCATAGGTATGAATATGTTTGATAGACCAGTCCATGGTATACTCTTGACTCTCAACAATTGGTCCAGAAAATGGATGAATGGTAACAGTTCTCAGTGTCATATAGTAGAATTCTACACTAAGGCACACGATACCCACTATAACATCCATCCATCCATCCATTTTCTGAGCCGCTTCTCCTCACTAGGGTCACGGGTGTGCTGGAGCCTATCCCAGCTATCATCGGGCAGGAGCCGGGGTACACCCTGAACTGGTTGCCAGCCAATCGCAGGGCACATATAAACAAACAACCATTCGCACTCACATTCACTCCTACAGGCAATTTAGAGTCTCCAATTCACGCATGTTTTTGGGATGTGGGAGGAAACCGGAGTGCCCGGAGAAAACCCACGCAGGCACGGGGAGAACATGCAAACTCCACACAGGCGGGGCCGGGGATTGAACCCCGCTCCTCAGAACTGTAAGGCTGATGCTCTAACCAGTCGCTCACCGTGCCGCCCCCACTATAACAATGAAAAAAAAAAAAAAAAAACTCTCCGGCAGTGTCAATCAAAATTGAACATTACATTTGTAAAGTTAGAATATTTAATAGAGCTCTTGTATTGGAGCTCATATTTTGCAGGTCTGACATTTCAATTGAGTCCAACATGAATATGAGCAGTTTTATGTCACTGTTCAATGTAAAACCTTTTTTATTTATTTATTTTTTTTGTTTACAGGTTCTGTTCGAGTTGGCCCGGTACCACGCCCCCTCCACCATCTTCTTGGATGAGGTGGATTCAATGATGGGCCAGAGAGGAAGCAGCATAGTGTAAGCTGAAGCACAAAGTGTTCTTATTTACATATCTTAATGTATGGTACGACTTTCATCTTGTTCTCAGTGTCTGCCCGGCATCAACCTGAGCAGTTTTATATAACTGCATCTTCAAAATACAAGTAATTAAGGCTGTGTGATCTGGCCTTAAAAATTATATATCCCCCACCCCCCCACCCTCTTTCACCTGGAAAAAAAGCAAAACAAATGTTGCTTTTTTTTTTTTTTTTTTTTTTTTTTTAACTCTTCTGGGATTTACTTTATTTCTCCTGATTGCAAACAAGCTTTGAAACACTTTTTTTACAGGACTTTGATTTCTTAAGAAATTTCGAAACCTATCTGACTATCCGAGTGGAGTTTGGCCAAGTGCTGGGTGAAACCCTGATCAGGGGGAAACAAAAAATGTACTGCAATGACATGAAATGGTATTTTCAATAAGTGGGCCATAATGGGTTTCGATGGAAGTCACCTGAACTATTGACTGTATTATAACAATAATTGTACAATCTTTTTTTTATTTGTACTTGTTTATGACCATTACATTAAATGTATATAATGTAGTAATATATAAAAACATCCTAATAATTTGACATATATACCCTTTATAGGACTTTTTGGATAGACTTTTTGTCATAGAACCATTATTGAGGTTTGCTCTCAAGGTGTATAGATACTGAATAATGAAATATTACTCTTGTACTGTTTGTACAGTTCTAAATGGTGTGCGTGTTTTCAGAGGAGAGCACGAGAGCAGTCGCAGGTTAAAAGCAGAGCTGCTGGTCCAGATGGACGGAGTGGCGAAATCAGATGAGCTGATTTTTGTACTGGCAGCCTCCAATCTGCCTTGGTAATTATCACTGATTACATGCAAACTTTATAGTCCTATAATGTTCACAAACTGACACAGATGCTAACGTATGTTTACTCTTCCTCATCATATAAGGAATTTTGATCGAGAGAAGGAATTTTCTTCTGCAGTGTGCTTGAAAATGTTTCCAAATCATCAGTCCTGTTGCCAAGTGCAATAAAGGCACACTAGTGAGATAATATCAAAGAGTCCTTGTAGATTAAAATCATTTATTCAGCGGGCATTTATTTAAATAATTTAAAACAGGTATCTTAACACATTTGTGACATGCTTTTATCAAAATACCCTTTTCACCTTTTTCGAACCGTGCTGAAATTGGTGTGTTTTGGGGTACTATCAGTGGTACTGTCCTAAATAAATGAGCCACTGCTCACCCAGCCCCCATACTGCAGCGTGTGCTTCGCAAGTACAGCTTTGCGTTACCATGAAAAGTGAATCCTTTGATGTCGTGCAATTAAAAAACAAAATATTCCTCACGAATTTGTTTGTACTTTGGAAAAATTCAAAATTACTTACACATTTTCGGACAAAGGAGGCTAAATATTTACTCAGTTGTGTAATTTCACACTGGATGAGTGGGCAGGCACTCGAGACACCCAACTATTTGTATACGTATAATATTGTATAATATTCTCTTGAGTATGCGCAACCCCCAAAATTGACCCCTCCAAAAAACATTTTAAAAATAAAAATTCAGGAAACACTTGCTGCTATCCAAATGCTCAAACATGAAGTAATTTTTGAAATAGGACTCTGTTCAACACCCTCACTCTTTGTTGGCTGTATGAGATCAATAGGGATCTTTCTAGACCTAGAAGACAACAATGATGATGGAACAACCATTGTTTTTCTCCGTGAGCCTCACATTTGAAAACATCCCTCCCTCAGGGAACTGGACCAAGGCCTGTTAAGAAGACTAGAAAAGAGGATTCTGGTTGGTCTTCCTCCTGCACCAGCCCGTCAGGCCATGATCGCTCATTGGCTGCCTCCTAACTCCACAGGAGAGTTGCAACTAAAAGCAGAGCTTGACTATCAACTTCTGGCAAATGTAAGTCGGTCCATCTTTGCTCTATTATGTAGTCGAGCTTCTCGAAAGAGTCCATCAAATTGTACATTTGTTCGGCAGGAGATGAAGGGCTACTCTGGCTCTGATATCAGACTGGTATGTAAAGAGGCTGCAATGAGACAAGCCCGCAAAATCTTTGAGGCTCTGGAATCAAATCAGGCTGGTAGGATCAGACAAGGTCCGTTCAAAGACATCGACCGTTACACACATCCTGCATACCTTAATAGGACATTCTGTAGAGTCACATGTACACTTTAGTTGTGCTACCGCAATAGTCAGTTTTGTGTAATAACTAATTACATGTAATGAGATTATGCAATTTAATTACAAAATTTATGTAATTGTAATCCATTACATTAGTGTGAGAAAATGTGTAATTAAATTAGGGACAGGTGCCAGGTGATGACCGAGGCTTTAATCCTTCTGCAGGAGACACAGGCATGCTGGACGTGCAGCTCGAAACCGTGACAACGCAGGACTTCCTGGAAGTCTTGGCACACACCAAACCGTCGGTCAGCGGCGTGATGGACAAACACACAGCCTGGGAAAAAGATTTTGAATCCGTCTGATCGACCTCTTCATTCACTCAAAGTTACTGGACATGTTTGGCCTGGTTCATAGACATTTTACTTGGTGTGTTTTTTTAAATTAATTTCCAATTAGAAAGCAGTGTTTACATTTAAAAATGCAAACCATTTCTCAGAAAGCAGCCATGAAATAATATTGGGACAACTTTTTTTTTTATTTATGCACCATTATAACTAAAGATGGTGAACAGATGAATAGCTATATAGTTATGTACATGATGACAAGGTTTCACTCATCAACCAACTGCCTTACGCCAAGCGATGTTATAGTAGGTTCTTAAGGATGTGTTCAACAGCGTCTGGAAAAGTATTGCACGTCAGGTGAGGAGAAGGGTTGGTTTTATTCTCGTCTCCTTGCCTGTATTTACCTGGGAGATGACACCAGAGGTCACGTAACTTCAGGTGAATTACACAGAGGGCCACGGAATATAACTTCAATGGAAAAGGTTCATCTCACCAGTTCGGACCAGAATCCCTAACATTCCTGCACTCTGAGCTCCTCCTACATCATCTATGGCATCCTGCAAGAGCACAAAGCAAATTTACAGTAAACCACCTGTGAAATGGAAGGTGGGATTGAAAGTTGAATTCAATGAAGTTAGCTGAAGTGAGTACACTTACATCGCCTATCATGACTGCTTCATCTGGGCGACAACCCAAATCAGCCAGAGCCTACATGCACAAAAAAAGTCTTACATCTACATTTTAATATGATCCAATATGAGATCTATTTAAAATGGCTGCCTGTAACACCTAAATCAAATAAAGATTACATTATAAACAGTTGGTATGATGGAGTGGCAGTAACAAATAAGCACAATTTGTAAAAGCTTCAAGAGAATTGGGAAAACAACCTGTGTGAAAAACGTTTTTTCAGGCTTTCCCACCACAGTAGCTTTACAGTCTGTGGCATACTCCAGTCCAGTTACAAAGGGCCCGGGGCCGAGGGCCAAACCATCTTTCCTTTTATAGTAGCGAGCCTTATGGATTGCGAAGAGAGGAGCACCATCCAGAATCAGTCTGAGACACAAATCAGAGTACTTTAAAATAAGGCGATTACTGTTCACTAGCCTTTATCAAACCAAGCCATTAGAAAAATCTCATAGCTCACCACCGACAACAAAGCTACAAAAAGTACTGTATACCAAAATAATCTCAATTCACAAATTTACATGGTGTGAAATCTGGTCCTGTTCAGTTGAACACCAAGCTAATATTGCATAATAATCCAGGTTGATTGTATCTCCTGCCATCTAGTGCAAAAGCATTTATTCTGCCCAGTACTAACATAGATACTGTATATGTTGTAGTAAATAAGTCATTTTCAGATCAATTAAGTGAAATTAGATAATTTCCCACAGAACGCCTGATCTTGGTTTGGAATCACTGGAACGGAAAACTAATTTAGCACCAGGCACATCCTAAAGTCTATAATCACCTGAAAGCCTTGTTCATAGTTTGGTAGTCAAAGTGATCAGGAGCGAGCCCGATGACAACAGCATTTGGTTCGAATGTGTTGATACCTGCGAAGTGAATCAAAACATTGACCTTCAGGGTGACCATTTGTAAATGTTTTTTGGGTTTTTTTTTACTGTAAAACTTCTGCTAAATAAGTGAAATCAAAATTATTACAAGCAATACCCAAGGAGGAAAAATAAATGTTTTTTTTTTTTTTTTATGTAGTTTTATTTTCAGATGTGTACCTATGAAATCTTCCAGAGCGCTGTCCTCCACTAGGAGCAACGGTCTGTATTTTGTCTTCTCTAGGAGGCTCCTCGCGGCGCTTAGTGATGTGAAGATCTCTTTTTCCTGTATGACAAATTGCAACATCAGATAAGACTACAGTCATTAAGTAAATGTTATTCAGCATCAAGTCACAGAAGTTCTATCAAAGCACTTTTATTTATTGAGCAGGTCAAGAACCACACTATACATTACGTAGTGTATATTGCAAATGGTGACAGAGGCAAGGAGAAACTCCCTTGAAGGAAGAAACCTCAAACAAAACCCAGGCTCTGTGGGGTAACCGTCAGCCTTAGCTGGTTGGTTTGGGATGGAGAGAAAGAGTAGAGTGACAGACAGATAGAGAGAAAACAGGCTAGAGAGGTTAAGCAGCCAGGGGAGGGATGCGAACAATGGGCACAACAATAGCCCTATCAACAGCAATAGTCCCATAATGACAGCAATGACGAAGATACTGGTCCGCTCCCTAAACCACATTATCGTCAAAGTAGAGAACCGACAACATAGATACAGCTAAATGTACAAAGATTGACTCAGGGAGAAATGCATAAGAAGTTTAAAGTCCATATATAGAAAATGTTTGATTTTGTAAAGAAAAATACAGCCGATGCTATTTTGTGAACAGCCTAATAATATCCGTCCATTATCCTCACGAGGGTATTTTTTTTTTTTATAACAATACATAATGAACCAACAACACACTTGATACACACTTCTTAATTTTTCCCAATGATGTGTATGTGGAAATAAAAGCTATTATACAGATTTTGGCCTTTACTAACTTTTAAGTGTACTGCTGTTTTTCTGAATACAACTGTGATATGTCACAACAGAATTACTGTTTTTTTTTTTTTTTACCTGCAGGTCAAAATTGAGCCGTTGCAGCCTCTCCAGCAAGTTCTTCTTACTCTCTTTGGTTGTGTTGGTTACAAACTTGACGGCAACAGACACCTGCCGTAACCTGACAACATCCAAACACAAAGCATTGAGTGATGCCCTGGTCCTCATTCAAGATAGCGCCCCCCCCCAAACCTCCCCACCTGGAGAGGGCATCCTGTGCCCCGGGCACTGCTGTGTCTTCGATGTGCAAAGTTCCACTCAGGTCAACGAGGACGGCCTTCAGAGCGCGTCTGCTTGTCATTCTTGTCAACTGCAAGGGAGAATACGAGACCATGACACAGGGAGGGGGCAGCCTAGCCTTAACTAATACTGTATATATCGACAATACAGTACACCAATGGTGGGCAAAGTATGGTCCGTGGGCCACATACAGCCTGCTCCTTTCTGGCTCACCGAGCATTTACATTATCAAGAGTCCTCTAAAATTGGTTAGATCTATTTGTTCTATAGTATTCATATATCTCCTTAAATAATTGGTTAATTTTGTTACCTTTGTCAATAATGAAAGGAAAACATATACAACATATATGTACATACACATAACCTTTTTATTTTATTAAATAGTTGTTAATTAATTATGAATAACTGACCCTAGTAGGGATAAGCGGTATGGAAAATGGATCGATGGATATATATTATTTTTAAAAATATAAATTTATGTTCAACTATTTTACATATATAGCCGTACCTTGACGTTTTTCCAAGTTATGAGCCGTTGCTTAGTACATTTTTTGCTTTGTGCTGTGAGCCAAATTTTTAGTTACGAATGAGATTCAGACACACCGCCGCTCAAGTGAACCGGAAAAGAAAAAAAAAGTCACTGATGCACGTTTTGTAGGGTCAAACAGTAAAACGCGTAATTACAAAATGAAAACACTCATAAGGCGCATGGAGGACAAACCAACACTAAACTTGCCACAAGCTAAATGGCCAACCTGAGCTGGAGTCACAGCCCCTGATGCCACTTAATAGGCAACACCCCTTAAAGCCACATACCAAAACACGAACACTACAGCATGTGTGTGACTTTCATCTGAATTACATTACATAAAACCAATTTATCTCTATACATTCTGTTTTAATTTTGTTTTTATATGTATATTTTTCAAAACAGTGCTATTTTTCTTTATTGAAACGCAGTAACATATTTGCATCAATCATCAAAAGACACACAGACTGTGTACTTTATATTATTCTAAGTAAAAGAAATTAACCAATAGAAAATGTAATAATCCTTCATGTTTAATGGGCTCATTTCCATCTGGTTTCTATCCTTTCATAAAAGCTACTTGGCCTTCAGTCTGGGTATGATTTGTTAAACTGATAAACAAAAATAAAGTCCACAGTAAATGGAGGTTTGGACATGTTTTTAAAGCTGCCTGAATCATTTATTATTTTTAATATAATCATAATTCATGCCAGAATTGGAAAAATGGATCAGATTACTGCTTTATTCAAACCTAAATCAGGAAGGGATTATTGACCAGTTTGTCTTTAAAATATATGGTGTCCTGCCTAGAATGCAGATTTGTGAGAGGGGCCGGGGTAATTTATTGGAAGTAAATTGTGATCCCCTATTATTATTTAGACATGCTTGGATTTTTGTCATGTAGTTATCAGTTTGGGGGACTTACTTAAACAGCTGATGCGTCCCGTATTTATAATTTGGATTTAGCTCAGTTTAGAACTGGAATCCAAGCGTGTGTGTGTGTCTGTGGCTGTGTTTTGAGGAGGAAATTACATTTTGCGTTGAACTTAACAATTCAACACGCTTTTCCTTTATTGTTAATCATTTCATCAGTTTATTTTATTGTGAATGATTTAAAAAAAACACTATTACTGTTTTGTCTGTATAGACATTTTAATAATGACTGAGCCTCCCCACTTTGCCAGGTTTGTGAGGGATTTCCTGAACAAAGTTTCCTGATTGATGCATTGGTCAAAGGAGTATAGACTGTGGGCTTCCCTGACCTCAAACCTTGTGACTCTTTTTCTGTGGTGCTATATCAAAAGCAATGTGTATATCACTAAGTTGCATCACCTTCCACAGCCTGGGGAAAGAATCTGCACAGCCTACCGCGAGGTCAAGACATGCTACAAAACGTCTAAGATGCCAATATCCAAAGGTAGCTGAAGTTTTAGTTTTTGTTTGTATTTTGTCTTGTTGGTTGTACATACAGGTATATTAGTATGAGTGAATACTGCTGCTGAGTTTATTTTCCCTCATGTGATAATAAAGTAAATATCCATGCAGAATAATCAGGATAAGTGTCATGTAGTGTAGGCATGTGACAGTGGTAGTTTGCAGCGGTTTAGAACTGCACTCAATCTACCTGGAATGTGTTTCTAATACTTGGGTTACCTACCTTCAGCTACAAATCATGGTCTTAATTAATTTTTACAATCATTGTAAAAATCCTAACCCTAATAACGAAGTAATTTACGATAGTTATTCTAAATGATGGGAGAAGTTTTCGTGACGACACGCAGTTATAAAAAGCATACATTAACATATGTTAGAGCAGAGAAAATTGTTAAAAACGTTTAGTTTGCTAACCTTTGAAAAAACTGCTCCTGCTTCCGGGTCAAGTCTTCTTCGTTGATGTTCTGTAGGTAGCGTTTCTGCTCTGTGCTGCCCCCTCTGTTCAATGTGCAATATTATGTACCACCATTTGTATATACTGTGTATATACAAATATGTATATATATATAATTTAAAAAATATATAATTTTACTTCATTTCCACCACATTTCTGGCCCGTAGTCATTTAAGAGGGTTATCTCTTATCACTTAATCACTCATTATTACAATGATAGGAAAAAAAAACATGTACCCCATTCCTCTAACAACTAACAGACGTATCGCATTAATGGCTCGTTGAGGGTAGATTTATTACGGTATTAGCAAAAGGCTAAACCTTGTCGTGACATGATGCCAGTAAGCACTGTGGCAAATCCTCTTTTCATGTTACCCCTTCATCGTGAATACATGTTTTTCAGTTGTTTTTTGTGTATATATTTTTTTGCATCTCACATTAGATATGAAAAACATGTTAAAGATTTATCTGTCTGAAGGGTGTTTTGAGAGGACCCCATCCGAAAATATATTAAGCATCTATTTGGGTTTCAATCCCTTTATATTTTATTTTATCTTAAATCTATACCTGTTTGGGAAAAATTCTATTTACTTTATTAAAGCTTAAACTGTTTTGTTCTGTTTTTAACTTTGGTAGTTTCTTATGTTTACGGGATATGTCAGAGATGTTTGAGGACTGATGTCACAAGATATATGTAAAATCCAAACTTTTCCCCTTTGTAAGCCGTCGGGAGTCCTACACTTCTGGAAGGATTTGAGATCCTTCGTCGTCACACCATCTTAATGTCGTCCACGTCTTCAAAACCTTTTCAAATCCTCCCCTAGGACCCACTTGAGCTTGGGAAAGAGGTGGGGGACATCATATGATTGGAGGTTACTCCCGCACAACAATGTTCTTCTCAGCCAGAAAGTGTCAGATGCTCTGGGCTTTGTGATCAGGCACATTTGTCCTGCCACAACTCTCACCTTTTCTCACATACTGGAAGAAGCAAACGCCACAGGATCGTTGTAGACGTGCTGGTCGATAGTCTAACCCATAATGAAGTGGAAAACTAGTAGTTTGGGCTTGAAATATATATTTTCAGACAGACCTCATATATTATAAACAGGCATAGTTTCAGACTGTCCACCAACCTTTTCGCAAGTCTATTCAGAAAATGCATTAATGAATGTAGCAACATAATGTATACGCCACTTCATTATTAATAAAGTTGAGTTGATTCATATTTTTGCATCAATTATTTGGGATATCTATTTTTTTATTTTTTTATTTAAATCATGCAAACTAAACACCAGATTCCAAGCTGTGAAGTGCATATATGCACGCAAAGATGGCCTGTGATCACTGACAGATATTATCGTAAAACCAAAGCTCAATGCAACCTAATCACAGATTAAATTGACATTCGCAGGGAACATCCCTCTGATCAACATATGCTTTCAATTCTAGCAGAGCCGCATTTACTCACTCTCATTATTTCAGGATCAAATTTTGTTAATAATAACATTTGCTGAGATCAACAGGGCAGGAAATGGTGATAATTCACATCATATGGGGATTATTAGAGAAGTGGAGCAGCAGGGGGTAGATGAGTGGAGCAAGAGAACTGTTACCATTTATTATACAGAGGTGGAAAGATGAAAGGGAAACATTTTTGTATTGGATTATAACAATAATAGCTCAACATCAAGAGGAACAAAACACACAAATGCGAAAAAAAATTTCAGACATTTGGCAAATTTGAGAACCAAATCAACAGTTGCAACATGACTTGCAGTAACAAGCATCTCCACGGCGTAAAAAACATAATGTATACACCATCTTAATGTCGTCCACGTCTTCAAAACCTTTTCAAATCCTTCCCTAGGACCCACTTGAGCTTGGGAAAGAGTGTAAAAAAATTATATGACAAATCCATTGATCTATACTGCATTTCCTCATTCGGGTCATACAACCTGGACTGGTTGCCAGTCACTCGCTGGGCACACATCGACAATCATTCACATTCACACCTAAGGACAATTAAAAGTGTTCAATTCAACAGAAATGCATGATTTTGGAATGTGGGAGGAAGCCGGACTACCCGGAGAAAATCCACACAAGCACAGGGAGAACATACAAACTTCACACAGGAAGGCCGGAGGTGAGAGTCGAGTGCCGAACCTCAAACTGTGAGGCAGACATACTAACCACTCGGCTACCGTTACGCACTATGACATTAAATTACAGTATTTAGAAAAGATTTAGCTCGACTGAAGGAATCTTTTTTTTTTTTTTTTTTTTTTTTTTTTTTTTAAATCGGAGACAAACAACACTGCTTCCACCCGAACGACTACTGCGCGCGTGTGTGACAGAAATGTTCCTTGGTCCTCCAGCTTGAGTTTGATACTTGATCTTGCTGACCGGTTATCACCCAAAAAGCAACAGCAGGACAATGGAAGCTGAATTCACTATTATAAGAGGCACTAGAACAACAAACATGGAAAACATATTTAACTCAAAGTCACAGGTTCAAAAAGGCATCATTTATATAAATATATATAAATTAGAAAATGATAGAAATGTATTTCATTCGCTAAATCTAAAAGGTGAACCTCATCCAGTATCCAGATTTATCAAACAGAAAGAAAGCACTTTTCCAAATGTTTAAATGTCTAAATTCATAATTAAATTTTTTTCGTATGCAATATTCTCATTTCTTGACATGGTGATCTGTCAGCTGTAAGACACACTTATAAAAAAAAAATAATAATAATAAAATTTAAAAAAATAAAATCTTTCACCAATATTTAGTGAATCTATATAATATTAAGTTTTACTTTTTGAATTGAACGACTGAAATTAAGTAGCTTTTCAAAAATATTCTAATTCATCGAGAGGCACCTGTATATACTGTAAATCTTTGTGCGTGTCAAGTGGATGTATGGAACTGACCTCTCATGATAGTTCGCACTGAGCGGATGAGATTGAGGACCTGGGCTTTGATTCCCGGGTCATCTCCAAAACCTGAGACGCCCTGGTCAACACCTGATCCAACTAGAGAGAGACAGATTTAAATGCATTGAGATGATAGGTTACACGAGGCAGGAGCCAGCAGTGAGCTATGACACAGGTATCTCTTGCACTCATGAGATCCAAGAGCTGACTTCACAGAGATAATCCTCAGTTATAGGGAGGTATAAACTCAACAATGCATACGTTTGTGTCGGTAACAGGAGTATAGAACTCCAAATTTTGGTTAACTATAAAAGCTGCAGGAAAGTGCAAAACATTAGAAGCAATCCTCAGAAAGATGCATTGCAGTTTTACACCACTTTCATTGACAGTCTGTCAACTACATCCAAAATAACTAAACTACCAGACCCAGGCAAAAGAGCATTATGTACAGATCACACATTTTAACAACGCTTTTGTGGGCTTGTTGTGTGTCGTAATAAAAGCCGATCAATCGCCCTTTTCGTATGTGTACAGTATTTCAAATAAAACCAAAAAGTATATTTTCCCTCATTGGAGATGGCCAGCACTAGTGTTGCCCTACGAGAGACATCCAATACAAATACGATGACCTCAAGGACGACTAAACACTTACTTTTGCTGAGGAACCTTTCTTCGTGCAACACAGCGATGGCATTTGTGCACAGAATTGCGGTCTGGATGAGCGAATAGAGTGTAAACGCCATGCTGAAAACTTCTTTTCTTCTCTTGTCTTCAGCCACTCCTATTGAAGCAGGCAGGGCGCCGTAAATGAGCAGATGATGACGTACAAACGAGAAATGTCGTAAATTGCACATCGACTACGTAAACCTCATACTCCTGGCAAAAAAAAAAAAAAAAAAACCTCTAAGTGGATGCTCAGTGGGGTTTAACGTTTCATATTATTGTGCCCTTTCCCCAAAAAAAATAAATACAATAATAATAATAATTTCATATTGGGTCTGTGTGTCTTGTCATGTGGTTCACCTCTTTTTGCTCGTATTGCATCAAATGATTCATTGTTGGCAGTGATGATAGCTTTTTATTAAACATTCAAATGGATTTTGTTCAATTAATTACTTGAACACATTTCTTATAAGAAACCATCCCAGCGTTATTTATAGTCTTTTAATTTACACATACAGTAAACCGTAGAGAGCAGGAACATAGGTTATTTAAATACATCTGCAGTTTATAATTAGAACATCTTTCTCAGGCAATGACAACTTTATCCATTCATTTGGTCAAACCTATAAACATGATGGATGAGTTTTCATTTTACACTTTGTGAGATTGACAGCAACATTTTCTTTTCTCTTTGTAATAAATAATCATATTTTTAAGGTCAGGGTCTTAGGCCCCAATACTGAAATGAAAATAACAAACACATTTAAATAGACTGTGTGGATGAATACACTCACATGGAGCGTATGTACAATTTTTGTTGGGCTATTTTACAAGTTCAATATATACAAGTTATGTCCATTCAGCATCTGCAGACATGACAAACCAATCAAAAAGGCAGCATACTGACACACCTTTGGGGGAAAGTAAAGCCTTTAATTTATGATTTTTTTTCCAATTATTTTAAAAAGTATCTGGAAAAAAATGTGTGCAAAATAAAAACATACCTATTATGATACTTATCTGGAGAATACTTTATGACAATATGACAAATAATGTTCTTTTTGAGGTAACATTTCCTGCATGTTTATGATGAATAGGTTCACAGTAAATAATGGCTGATATGTAATTTACAATTATCACAGCAACAAAAACAGTAACAACAGCAACAATATTAGCGTGAGGACCATCGGAATCCAGTGTGTTTATTTACAGCAGCAGTTCTGAGTCCTGAACAAAACAGTCTTGACTTAATCTGACTTCTTTGTACCTTTAAAAACTTGTTAAAAAGCCAGGTTGTTCAACTTCAGTAGATTAGCCTTTAAGGCCACCAGGTAAATTCATGGTGGGCATCTTTGGGTCCTGCTTGGTGCCTTTGAGTCTGACTGCGGATTTTCATCTGAAGTCATCAGTTTGTTTCTCTTTTAGGAAATCAATCCCAGGGAACAGGACAAATGTTTCAGGTGCAAGGAATCCAGAGAAATCTCTGCATTCTACTATGTCTTTTCTACTAATTTAGTTTTATCATTATTATCATTTAGGAGGAGGTTTTGCAGAATTCTTCTTCCTTCCAGGTAAGATGACTCAGTCTGTGAAAACAAAACAAAAAAACATTACAATTGAGTGTTAATGCTGTTTCTGGATTATACTGTGCGTTTTCTTATTGGTAATCCATAATTTACTATAGTTTATAGAATTAAGTTGAGACAAAATTGATACCAGTTTGATGCTGGTTAAATATAATGATGGAAAAGTAAATTACATTGATTTCTAATGACTGAAAAGGAAATGATAGTGATTTATATAGACTGTAATGATTTAACTCTTAATTCTAATTTCAGTAAAAAAAAAATAATAAGAATTTAAATATCACAGATATGATAATTTTATAAGGTTAAAATTTTGAATATTCAATTGTTTCCTCATGTTGTTCATAAAGGATTGGGGAAACAATTTAAAATATGAATAAAATACCTTTAGTTACCTTTTATCTACTTATTAAGATGGGAGCTGATCTTTTCTTTTCTAATGATGTTTGCATACGGAATCTGAAGGACACAAAAGTTGAAATGTTAGTATACTGTCAGGGGGGAAAGAACACAGTAAATAAATTATTGCTCAATAGTTATTTAGGTGGATAAAATGCATGCTTTTTCATATGAATTATTATCGTTCTGTGAGTGCGCATGCAGGCTTTGTGACCATGCGCACACAAGCGTGTGACAGAAAGCAAAGACAAATGGAGTCTGTCAGTCAGCTGTGATGATTGATTCAGACGCTGCACAGCAGCTTTCTCACCCATGAAAGACAAAGTAGATGATTGCATCTACACTATGATTTGGATGCACAAATAAGCAATAGCAGTGCAGTCAATTGCTTTATTGTTACCACCAACAAGAACGCTGGGCAAGTTTTTAATATATATTGTATGTGTCTATTTATTAACTTAATATGCTTAATAAAAATTAGGGCTTTTAGCAGTGAGTTCTATGTAGTATGCATCATTGTTTTGTATGCATTGCCTTACCATCTGTAAATGCTGGACCATCTCTTCTCTGTACGCTAGCTCTCTTTTCATCTGGTCTTGGAAATTATCTGGAATGATTATGACACTCCATTGAGAAACCAGTTCAGTGTAATTGATAGAGAAACTGCAAATGTGCACGTTGAGGAAAGTGAAGGAGAAAAGAAGACATAGGCGAAGGGAAAGGTTAAGAAGACGAAGAAGAAGAGGAAGAAGTAGGAAAAAGTAGCACTCACGGAAGACAGGAAATGGGGATGTGCCCTTCAGAGCATGAAACTCTTGCTCCAGTCTCCTCCTAAAGTCTATCTGCTCCAGCAGAACTTTCTGGAGCTCCTCTGTTGAGGACAAAGACAAAAAAAAAAAAAAACAGGATGACGTTGTTGAAAAACAACTCTCAGATGTGTATGCTTATAATGCCCCTGTTCAAAATAACCCCAATCGGCAAATTGTTTCAATATTGCAAATGTGTGTCATCTTTATGTACCTTTCTCCATATTCTCTACATCCTTCTTAAGTTGCACAGGAGACGGAGCCCCTTGACTTTGATCACCTGAGAACACATAGACAGTTTTAGATTAATATGATTGTATTTTTTTTTTAAGACATATAAATCCACCACAACACAGCTGCTAATATAAGTACACATCACACACGCTGACCTTATTTATCACCTTTTGGATTCTTCGTATTTAACTTTGTGAGTGAAACGGCGGTAATTAACCAAGTGACCTCTAGATGTCAGTGTCGCATTGTACTAACGACTGGATGCATTGGCCGTTTTCCCAAACTCATTTTGTGGTCAGACTATAGTTTGCCATTAAGAAGAGTTTTGATGAAAGAAAGAGAGTAAAATGGTTTGATGGCTCTTATACAAGAGTACAGATGATACCACAGGTGTTGGGGATTTTGCTGTACCTTTACTTGTTATGAAAAACTAAGAACGTGTTTATTATTTGTGACATTACTCCTTATCAACACATGATTTAGACTTATATGTGCAGTGAGGTGGGTAGAGTAGACTGTTACGTCTCAATAATTACTTTAGTAAGAGTAAATACTCAGTGAAAAAAAAACTACAAATACTGAGTAACTGGTGAGTAACTTCTGATTTACTGTTTTTTTTAATCAGCGGTATGAATGTCATATAGGGGAAAAAAAATCTCTGACCAACTAAAACAAATAGATACAAATAAAAGTAGCGAGCGGAATGTAGTTCAATGTAATACACTTAAAGTGTTTCTTTTTCACAAAAAAGTTATGTTCCATTAAAACTACTCTGACAAGTACAATTTATCCAAGAAGTTACTTAAGTAAATGTAACAGAGTATATGTAGTGTGTTACTACCCACTTCTGTATATGAGAATATTGTGGTTGAATTGCTGTAGTGTTGGACAGCAGCATCAGTTTTAGGGATCTTTGGCTACAAAAGAGTCAGAATATTGGAAACACCTTCCAGGAAGATACAGTGAAGTTTTAAACCACACTGAGATATGTTTCGGTTACCTTATTGTATTTACCTACAAAAAGAGAGGTATGGGAGAACAAATATATTTGCTAATTTCATCCTCGATGTACACTTGTTCCTCAAACATCTCATTTCGATGGCACTAGTCACATTTAAAAAAAAAAAAAAGTGACTAGTTTGAAAACAGCATGATGTGATAGTCTCCCACGCTCAATGTGCATGGTCTCCTCCAGTCATTTCATATCCTCCTTCAGCCCTCCTATGCTCTTTCCTCTCATTGGGAGCAGAGAGTTCCCCTTCTCGTCTCTCCTTTTGCTCTCCTCTCTCTGTCTCATTTGACAAGCAAATTTGCAGACACTGCCCGAGGATAACAACCTCGTTTGACAGTCAATTAACCGTGAATAGTCAAAGCCAAAGCGGTTTGCATTACATAAATGGAAAATTAGATTATTATTTTTTTCTCTCCCTAGAAACAGAGGGAGAGTTTAAAGACAGCGGAGGCGGGGAAGGAGGGGAGGGGGTTGCGTTCTCAAAGGAGTCAGGCCTTCTAATCACGTAGAGCTTCCCAACGCCCAGGGAGACGTTTGGCAATCAGGGGAAAGGTGGTCTCATTTAATTTGTTTCGTGTAATTTTTCGAAATACATTACACATTATGTGCAGGGATCATTACGATGCGTGTGTGTGAGCGTGTCCGGGTAGCGGGAGTGTGTGTGTGTTCGTGTTAGTGGGGGTAGATATAAATGTTGGCGCAGATGTCATAAAGCACTTTTAATGTCTTCCTGACAGATATAAAAAGGCAATAAGATGTGATCTTTTTCAAACGGGTAAGGTTTTTTCTTTTAGCGCTGAGGAAGGGGGGGGGGGGGGGGGGGGAGGCAATTATGTCTGCGGCGATATTGGTCTAGGATGGAGGGTGCCGGCGCCGCTGCTTATTTCTGAGCTGATGTTTTCTTGTTGAACTAGAACGGCCCCCCGAAGAGCAACAACCTCGGTGACAACTCGGCTAAGCAGCTTTACACAGCGCTCTTCTCTGTGTGTATTTAGGCATTTCATTAGGTACACTTGCACCATCTAACAAGATCCAATACAAGAGCTGTATCCGGGGGAAAAAATTAAAAACCTTTACACAGATAATTATGTTACGTTTTCCTCTGTCAGACTTCAATATTGATCTAAAAAGGTGCTCAATGTAAATCAGTAAACTTGCTTTGAAAAGTAAGCTTTTTATATTTAACAATTGAACAATTTTGATGATGATGACTACACTTACCTGTGGTTGAATGCTTATAAATGAGATTAAAAAAAATGTAGCTTTGATAGACTTTTATTCGTGTGGATTGATTTTTGCCAAATTAAGATTAAGATCATGATTTTGTTTCCCAACATTTATTGAGCAAAGGCACCCACTTTGCATTAGAAAAAACTCAGGGCACACAACCAAACAAAATTGATCACATATGAATCCTGAAATAATGATGACCTCATCTCAATTTACAGATAAATGTGCTCACTCAGTGTGAAATATGGGCCTGTTTATTGAACACAAAACTGACATATTCACAGGAAGTTTGATGATTTAGTGTATTCTCTTGTATGAATGGCAACAGGTAGATACCCAGGTTTATTGTGCCTTCTGTCAGGAAGAGCATTTCATTGTTCTGCCTGTTACTATATGCATCTGACACAGCTAGATGAACAAAGACATATTTGTAATTCATAAATAAGAAATCAAGTGCAATTGGATAATTTCCCTTGATGACCTCTCACAGCACACTAATCTGCTGCGGCACCCTGGTTGGGAATCACGGCTGTTTTACTGTGTGCACATTAATAAATCTCATTTGCTGTCAATGGCCCACATTTGCGTGGTATATAGTAGTTAAGTAAGCCACAGAAAATATTCCTTCTGAAACAAAATTCTGAGTTTTTTAACAAATCTGCCGAGGTGTACTTGATTATGATGAGCACACCATCACACCATTGCTAAATAAATACCTCCATGACGCTGACTGGACTTCATTAGATATAGTACGGGTGTGCAGACAGTAGTCTTATTTGATCAAAATGCGGTAATATGAAGTACCAGACAGTTTTGTTCCCTTTTAAATGTTGCAATTAAAGTCATTTTGCTTAACCTGCAAATTGCACTATTCATATTTCCTTAAAATTTCAGGCTGTGATTGCCTGACAGCATTAAAGAAGATGGGGGGGGGGGGGAGTCTACCTGAGCTTTCCCTCCAGTAGTCCGGTGCTGGTACTGATGTCTCATTCTCGGCTCCAAAGAAGCTGGTCTGCTCTTTGTTTTCATCTGGAGAAAAATACATTTTTAAACCGGTCATTTGGAGTCTTGTCAAACATAAGGTACGTGCACATATTTTGCCAATGTTTGAGTGTGTGTTTAATAGTGCACCACCACAAAACAAGCAGAGGACGTCAGTGTGAGAGATGAGAGCAGAAAATGAAACATCCCAGAAATATGTGATACATAAAGCCCCGCACTCAGACACTCAATAGAACAAAGCTGCCATAAAATAACTTGCTCAGACATCAAATAATAAGAAAAAAAAGTGTTTTTAGAAAAATGGATAGTAAGTCAAAGCTGCTTTAATAATGAGTCTGTGTGTGTGTACCGTACATAAGACAAGTGCTATAAATTACAACAATTTCAAACATCGGTGCGCACCTGACATGGAGTCTTTGGTTGCGTAGGCAGGTAGTCCTTCATTTCTGTTTTTCTCTACCTGGAATCAGATATACAGTATGTAGTTATTATTACATTTGTGTGTTATGCATCGTATACTAGAACAGTGGTAGAGCACAGCAGGTTATTTTTTTGTAGTTCATTATGTATAAAATCTGTTTTCAATGAGTCAGCACTGGGATTTATTTCTAATATGATATGCTTTAAATATATTGATAGTGTTTTTCTCTCTTTGTATTTCTCTGCTGCCACTGCCGCCTCCTCCGTCAGAGGCTAGGTTAATGCAAGCGGCAACAGGTTAAAGATTAGAGTTGCCCTAACAGGCTGAGGTTACAATGAGAGAACAAACAGACGGTGGCCATTAAACAGCCCACATGCCAGGGTCTATTAACAGGGATCAGGGTGGGGTGACTGTTTCAATTCCTACAGGGAGGAGGCAGCCTATCAATCTGCTTATGCAGATCACATCCCTGCCTGCTGCAGCACCATTTAAATAATAATTAGCTGATGTGGCCTGCGGGGATATTTACGTTTTTGTAAGTTGGGTCTTCTCTGTGCAAGGGGCTGGAGCCGGAGAGTGGCAGGCTGGCGGGCGATGAGGCGGGCAGGCTGGGGGACTCCTGTCGGATGGGGTCCACAGAGGAGGGAGGGGAGGTGCTTGGATATGCCGCAACACTCCCCCTCTCATTCCCCCGGTCCTCCCTGGCACTGTTGCTCACTGTGGGCAGGAACAGGTTTGTTTGAGTCTGCGGGGGCCGCCCGGCGAAGCCCCCATCTTCTTCTTCGTCTTCCTGCTTAGAGGACTCCACGTCCACCTCCCCGTCCTCCTCGCTTTCCCTTCCCTCCGCTTCTCCTTCGCCCCCGCTTTCGCTGCCGTAACTACAGCTGCTGCTGGGCGAGAGCCGTGGGTGGCGGTCCGACCCTGTGACGGCGATCCCCAAGTCCTCATCTGTCACCCCGGTGACGCTTCCTCCGTTACTGTGGAGCTTAGTGATGCTCTCTGCATCTTTGATGACAGGGCGGAAGGCTGAGCCGTAGCTGGGCTTCCTGGTTTGGAGTGTTGGGTTTTCTAAGAGTTTGAGCCAGCTCTCCGAAGTCACAGGCCGAAGGTCAGGGGTTATCATTGTACAATCGGGGTCAAAGAGAGCAGATCTAGATGCGGCGCTCCCGTTATTGGGGGTCACGTTTGTAGTGACGGCGTTGCCAGCTGGAGCTCCAGGTTCAGAGGAGTCAGACAGATCCAAGAAGGCTTGCCGAAGGGAAGGATTGTCAGCCAGGGAGGAGAGGCTGGGCTGAGGCTGCAGGTACGTGGGCACAGGGATCCCACCTGCTGCTCTCGGGGGCCAAAACATGCAAAAGGGAGGATAAAAAGTGTCCTTACGTCCGGGCCATAAAAGACCCGACAGTCCCGTCCCTTTGTGTCCGGCTGAAACATCACTATCCTCTTTTTTCTGCTGGCAGAGGCCGAAGGCTGGGAAGGGGTAAGGAGATGGGAAAATCGACGTGGGGGGAAACTTTTGGAGCATGCCGAAGCCTTTGCTCGGGACGGGGATGACGGGATAACTACGCGGTGTCTTACGGGGGGACAAACCACCTCCTTCAAGGTCGTCTTCATCTTCAAAGTGTGCTCTTTTCTGCGCGCCCAGGTCGCCTCCCATCATGTGAGGTACCACCGAGCCTAGGGTCTTCACGGGACCCATGGAATGACAGTGGCCCGCAGAGGGCAACGCCCTCTTCCGACTTCCTCCGTTGAACATAGCCTTCACATCTTCCCAAGCGTAAATGAGCTCGTCAGCTGGGTGTTTGTCGCTAAGTTTGAGGTGCCGCCGCCAGGAGTTGAAGTTGGCAGCGTCAGGCTGAGTGTACTTGGCGTCTGGCGTACGGTGGGAATGAAAAATGAACTTATTTGGGGAGAAGTACATATTGCAGAAGGAGCACTTGATGCATTTGGCCCGTGAGCTGTTGTAGCGTGCGGGGATGAAGTTACCGCGGCAACCCCAGGCGCACTCATGCGTCACGTCGAAGGCGAAGTTGTCGGGCAGCTTGGGAGGTATGTTCTCTCCCAGGAAGGACTTGCAGAGGCGCTGGGCCTCGCGTTTGGTGATCATGCCGCAGCGGCGTGACGAGATGGGCATGGCCCCGGCGCGGCGGAGGATTTCCAGCTGAACAGGAGTGCACTGGACACAGGTGATGCCCAGTGCCACGCGGCGGTTATGGATCTCGTTGTAACTGTAGTTTTTGAGGAGCGTGTTGGAAATCTGCGCCAAGCAAAGTCTGTCGTTGTTATCGATGACCAGCGACACAATCGGAACGCCGTACAGGATGACCTGGCCGACCTGATTGGGCTTGAGGGGCGAGGAGGAAGACGAAGGTGAGGGCGAAGATAAGGAAGACGAGGAGTGGTGGTGGGTGGGCCGGGGAGGAGTCAGGGGTTCCTGCGGGTAGGGACCTGTTGAGTTTGTCATGATGATGTCACTAGGGTTGGAAAGATGGGACTTGTCCATACTGGCGCAACCAACCTGCAGACAGAGAAATTATAGGAAATAAAAGAAAACAAGACAGAAGATGTGTTGATGCTGCAGGAATAAATGCACTCCTGCGCCATTTCCAAACAGGACACAAAATATAGATATTTATCATGCACTGAGTGTGTGTGCCTTTAAATTAAATTGAGAGCCTTGCTTTTGGACCTTTTTCTTTGAGTAACTGTATTGTAGAGTTTAAGTCTAACAAAAAAAAAAATAATAATAAAGGTGTCTTGATAGCTAATGAAGGTTAAAGTACAGGAGGATAAATTTATGTTAAAATATAATTATTCCAGATTTTAAACGGTCACCATCTGTCCATGTAATTCAGGTGAGACAATGCACCTATAACATACGTGTCCATAATACATTAAAATGTGTTATAAATTCAGAGTGTAAGTCATGAATTGTTGTTTTTAATATTAAAAAAATGAAAGTAAGCTATATACAAAGTATGCATTTGATTGTTTTATTTTTTATTTTACTAAAACGCAGTGCAAACCTCAAAAGTCAAGGTTTAGTATTTTGAGAAGGATTAGCACTCATCAAAATACAAACTAAGAAAATGTTACAGTAATTCTGTGGAACATTTTCAAAATATTTCCTTTTCATGCAGAAACCTGCAGCTTCACTAAATCAGTTACATTAAAATGATCTCAGCCCAAAGAAATGTGTCCATTTTGAGTCAGGCATTACAACTCAATTTTGTAGTCTGTATATTTGCAATCTCCTTTTGACTGAACTTGTCTGCATTATCATTTTTTATATTTAGAATCATTTCAGGTCACTTGACTTTTGAAGTTGTCAAAGTTCTAAACGGAAAGAAGAGGCAATATTCTTTGTTATATTGCGACACAATACAATTTAATATTTGTGTATCGAATTTAAAATAATGTAAAAAGATATTTTAACTTGAAACGACAAAACGTAACGAACGTGAACGTCCGATGGCTGTTAATATATATATATATATATATATATATATATATATATATATATATATATATATATATATATTTAAGGGCAGAATTTCTCTTTTTTAATCATTCACCGATGCTGTATTATGAATGAAAAACAATGTTTAAAAAAACAAAGAGCAACAGCATTTTTAAAGGAAATATTCAAGACGCTCTTATTCATGGTGTGCAACGCGGACAAAATATTTTATCACGTAAAATATAAAAATGTGGTCTAAAACTTTTACTGCGCATTTATGCAATTTTGCGGTATCAACACCAATTTATGAGCCAATGTATAAAATTGGAGGGAAATTCTTTTGAATTGATTTTTAAACATTCACTAAATGGGGGATCCATTTAACGTGCTTTGTTATTCAAGGAGTCGCATACTTTTATTTTTTATATTTTTAAACGAGCAACAAAAAGTAGATTACCGTGATAGACCCCACAACACGAACGCAAAATAATTCCTCTTTATAATTAAAACCGTGCAAGCCGCATGTCATTCGTGACATTAGTTATTTCCAATTGATCCTTGAAGTGTCAACTTGCAATTGTCGAGTGCTTACCTCGACCAGCCGAGAGTCCTCCAAACTGTGAGTTGAAAAAATATCCCTCTTACTTGAAAAATCACTTTCTCCTACATAACAAGAAAAAAATGTCTTTTTTTTTTTTTAAGCCAGCAAATATGTAATCACGAGTTAATGGTAGCGGCGTTTTTTGTTTTTTTTTAAATTGTTTTTTTTTTATTTTATTTGATCGGATCTACCTACAGTGAAGCCGCTCGTAAAATGTGACTAAACCGCGGACGCACGATCCGTTTTTATTCGCCTTTTAGAGGAGCCACGCGCCGAGTTAATCCGTCTCTCTCTCTCTCTCTCTCTCTCTCCCTCTCTCTCTCTCTCTCGCTCTCTCTCTCTCTTCCTCCCTCTTTTTCTCTCTCTCCCTCTCTTTCTCTCTCTCCAGTTTGATTGGCGTGTGGCTCGAGCTCACATCTCCTCAACACACATCATACAAAGTTCAAGTAACGAAAATATAGTAAAATGAATTAACTATCGCACCGTGTCACGTTGTTACAATAAACATGTATTACGGTCGTCGTTTAAACGAGTTTAACGGTGATTTTAATAGTTCGCAGTACAAAGACTGCTGTGGCACTGATTAGGGCCGCGTTCCGGTTAGTTTGAAGCTCAAATGTGATTGGAGGGCAAATGGAAGGTATTTATTTATTTATTTTTACTTTTTATTTTTGGTGGTGTTATTTAAAAAAAAACAAAAAACAAAAAACAATAAAGCAAAACAATCTAATGGTGGCCAGAAACTTTAGATACTGGAGAAAAACGTTCACAACCTCAATCCTGCACCTGCAACCAAACCCAATTAACAGTAGGTGACATTAGCCAAAAATCTGATTGTAATAATAATTTTAAAAAGTTATAATTACACATGTAATATCGCCCCTCCTCCTTCATTCCCCCCGACATATAGTGTATGTCAGCCCTTCTGGCTTCAGTGTTGTTGGGCTCTAATATTGCGTGGGATCATCAATGCCTTGTGGTGTTTGGGTTTTTATGCTTGTGAATGCATGTCGTATTGTTTTACGGATGCTTTTCCAGTTGTGATTAAAAATGGTGCAGGATGGCTATAGAAAATGGATGGATGATGCAGTCTATGCAAAAAAAAAATACGTTTACAGGCCAAAATAGAGTTTGCATGTTCTGCAGGTTCCTGCTAACTCCCATCCTTAAAAAATATGCATTTTAGGTTCATTAAAGACTCAAAATTGGTGTGAATATGCAGGTGAATGCTTGTTTGTACTGTATGTGTCATGCAATGGACTGCATGGTGACCAGTCCAGGGTGTATGTAGCCCACCTCTTGCCCAAAATCAGCTGCATTCGGCTCCAGCTCACCAACGACCCTAATGAGGACAAGTGATGTAGAAAATGGATGGCAAATTAAAATGTGTCTCTCGGGGTCAAACTACTTTGTCACCAGGCTTTTTTTCCTTCCCTTTCTAAGTGTGCAAGTTGTTCCATGAGTTACAAAAGTTTCGCGCCGAGGGTCCAAATGAGTGCATTGTGCTACAAAAGGCAATAACAATGCACCTGAAGAGGGTCTTACATGTTTCAGCATTATTTATCTGACTAAACAGGTGGCGGTCTAAACAAGTTATTCTCTCAAAAGTCCCTGAAATGTTGTAGCTATACTCCTCTGCTCCACTTGATCGAGCAAGCTCAATTACTCCATCCACTAAAAATATGCAGCCAAATTACAGATGGGAGCACGCAGACCTAAAAATAAAGCCATGTAACCCAGATTGAAGGATGTCGTCACCCTCCTCAAACGTCTTTGTGAGAGGGAGAAGTGAAAAATTGTTCATAATTATTCGGACAGGTTTCCCCAGTGGCGGCACGGTGGAAGACTGGTTAGAGCGTCTGCCTCACAGTTCTGAGGAATGGAGTTCAATCCCCGGCCCCGCCTGTGTGGAGTTAGCATGTTCTCCCCGTGCCTGGATGGGTTTTCTCCGGGCCCTCCGGTTTCCTCCCACATCCCAAAAACATGCATTAATTGGGGACTCTAAATTGCCCGTAGGTGTGAATGTGAGTGCAAATGGTTGTTTGTTTGTATGTGCCCTGCGATTGGCTGACAACCAGTTTAGGGTGTACCCCACCTCCTGCCCGATGATAGCTGGGATAGGCGGCAGCTTCATGATGCATGGCGCTCAAGCTAATAGTTATATTTCAGTATATCGTGCAAGTGCCTAAATAATTCAACTATCCATTTCCTATACATTATAGTGCATGTCCTGATTCGGGTCATGAGTGAGATGGAACCTATCCTAGCTGACTTTAGGGCGAGAGGCGGGGTACACCCTGGACTGGTTGCCAACCCTCACAGGGTACATAAAAACAAACAACCATTCACATTGACATTCACACCCTATTGACACTTTAACTAAGCTAACATGCATTTTTTGGGAATGTGCGAGGAAGCAGGAGCACACAGAGTAAACCAAAAACATGCAACCTCCACACAGGAGAATCTGAGGCGAGAATCGAACCCGGGACCGCGACTGTGAGGCACATGTGCTCAACACCCTTTCACCTTTTCATTTAGATATTATTCTTAAAACGTATTTTCCACTTAAAGTGGAGCGGAGGTCTATGTCATTTCCCCCCCAAACCATTAATGTTAATTCAAAATGACATTTTTGTACTGTGGTTAAGGTGCAAGTTGAGCTGGGCTGGTGCCATCATTTTTTTAGAGCTGCTATTAAATGTGCGCGTGCATGGGACATGGACAGAACGCGCGCGCGCACACGAGCCCCATCTGCTCCTTTTCAAACCAATTTACGTCGTCACAGCGCGTGCTTTTGTCTCGTGTGACACGCAAGGAGGCGGGGCTGAGAGGGGACTGACGTCACAACGGAGTTTTTAACAAAGGTTTTATTTACATTTTTTTTCTTGCTGTAGTTTAAATCGAGTTTTTTGTGATGCTTATGTGTCGTGGATTATTGCATGTAAATAACGCAAGGTGAAAAATTTAATTGCATTCAAAACTTTATTCACAACTATTGTCAGGCTCGAAATCAGAGCTGGCGGAAATAATTAAACGCCTCATGTTTCCGACGACATGTTATTAAAAGCAGAGCATGACTAAACCAAGTGAAGCGGGCAAAAGGGCTTATTCCAATACAATACAGCTATTACGCCCTTTGGAATACATTTCACTGTTTTCATAACGCATTAGCCGGTCGCCCCACTGAGAAATTAATCATGTTTAAAAAAAAAAAAAAAAAAAAAAAAAAAAAAGGAATCGCATGTGTGACTTCCGAGGGTCAAACCAGTGAAGCGCACACGCACACATTGAAGAGAGATGGAAACATCATAAATTAAGAGGTACAACACTAAGTGAGCTTGAGACGTTTAACATCAGAGCTGTCAATAAATGCAACACGCCCCAGGTGAGTGATTACCATACTAAAATGTACCCCCCCCCCCCCAACACCCCTTTCTCGAAACATCAAGCCCCGGCCATTAATAAAATGAGGGAATTTATCTGATATTTCATAGATATTTGCATTCTGTTCTGAATGGAGGTAAACCCAATTAAGGCGTGCTTAAAAAAACAATTATTAGAGCCTAGAATAAAGTGCTCCATTCATTTAGTGTCGATTAAAAAGCAGATGTAGGCTACAATATGCTCGCTCCAAATGTAATCCTTACTTAATGCTGCGCCGTCTTTTACTGAATGCAACTCTTGTGTTCAGAAAAGATTTAGTGCGCCATTACAATTAACACACATTTTTAAAAAATTGGAGCTAAAATAAAAATGGAGATTATTATTTTGTATTGCAGAATTTTATTACAGAAAGCGAGGCTTTGAAGCGGATTGCTACCGTGCATGCGGGTCATCCTCCTGCACGACTGGATATCAACATTTTGAGTTGTATATAATCAAAGAAAACATCGAACATTTAAAGTTTTAGTATGTGCGAGCTCCGTTTGTCCGTCATGCTTCTATTTAATAATACTCAAAAGTGTTGCGCAGGGAAAAAATATGCAGACTTGTGAAGGAGATGTGCATGTGGGCCGCCTCGGGCACTTGTACCAATTAGCACAACAGACGCACCACTGAAGATTACCATGCAATTCATTGACAAGCACAATAAACAGGGGATTATTCAAATGCGCATTCTTGGAAATAATAATAACAATAATAATCATCATCGTCATCAACATCATCATCATCATCATCATCAACAACATGATACTACCCTAAAGTGATTATTTTCCACATTTTTTTTGTCATTTTCTATGTGTTACAATTGAGATTTAAAAAAAAAAGAAATCCCACTAAATATTAAAAAAAAAAAAAATAAATCAAATAAAGCGGGTGTGCTGCTTTAGGTCAGTGGTTCTCAAACCTTTTAAATCTAGTACCACCTATAAAAAATACTGAACTCTCCAAGTACCAACGTCATGACCAACATTAAAATACAGTATCGTAGTAGGCATAAGTGTTCATTTAAAACAAGGGGGAGGCTTTATTCCTAAAAGGTATAAGTAATATTAATGTAAACCACTGTCATTATGGACAGTTGGAATATTAATACTGTGCTTAAATATAGAAAATAAAATAAAAACTTTACGGAATTAAAACATAACAACAAATAAAAAAAAATACTAATATCTGAAAACAAACACAGTATAAAACTGCAACTGTATTGTACGTCAAAGTTAAAACCAACTGAACTGTACTTAACAAATGTACTGTATTGCAATAAAAGAAATGTTTACATCACTGGAACATTTTGCACAGTGTGAACATTTAATTGAGTGATTCTTTCACATATCACTCGAGGGAGCCCACGTAATACTTGCTGTACTCATACCACACTTTGGGAATCATTGCTTTAGACTGACCAATTTGTTCCTGCATGTGTCAAAGGATTGTAAACTTTTTTCCCCAGACATGAGCAAACATTAAGTTGCTGGAAAATGTAATATCATGCATGTCAACCACAAAGTCAGGAACTGTAGTAATTGTTTTACATCTTTCAGATGCATTTCCCATTCATTCACCAATGAAAATTATATTTTTTTATAATGGCTGTATATCATTTTGTTGTTACTGATTAATTTTTTATTTTTTTATTTTTTTTCTGTGGCATTCCTCTCCTGGCTTATTCCAGATAACTACCACATGACGAGTTGATTTTAAGTGAAGTGCACAGGCGATGGAGCATGCAGACATGGCGGGTGATGGTTACTTACGCAATAATCCAAAATTCATAATTAAAGGCTTCCTTTGCTTTTAATGACCCCTGGACACAAGCAAACTTGTGCAAGTTATTCTAAGTAGAATGACTAATGAGACGTCAACGGTGAACACTGAACTGAAGCCAATTAGCTTCAGCGCAGACAGACTGCTGGGCACTACGGAGCATTTGAAAAGGTAAGCAGAGAGGCTACAAGGTCGGGTGTGGGGGTCGTGGGGCGGGGTGGGGTGGGGGTTTCGGTGGATTCCCTGTGTGTACTAGTATGCACACAACATGACTGAAGCTGCTTGGAGCTGTATGTAAATGCTCAGTATCCTGATGTTTCACTTTGACTTATTTTGGTTGTTCATATAAAGTATAGATATAATTTACAATTTCATTTAACTCAACTGTTGATAGATATTATCAAGGATGTGATTGAATTAATTAATGAACTCCAATTAAGGACTAACATAAAAGATAACAACATGGAAGTTTTAGCATAGCACAGCACTAAACTTACACGTTTACACTTTCAGTTGCACTTACATGGTGATCTACGAAATAAATGTAATGACTAAAATGTAACCAGATAAGTATAAGACCAATAACTAAGGTAGTTTGCAAGGTGAAGAAAATGAACTATTTTCAGAAACGAGTGATTGTATTATCGGGTGCATCCAAACGCAATGTCTCCAGAAATGAAAACTTGGTCTTTAATGGATTAGCTAAATGTTGACCCCCTTTGTTGTGTTAGAGTTTCTTTCTTGTATTCTTGTGTATATTATTCAGTGCAAAACACCACTAAATGTGTAAGTTTTATGGTTTGAGGGAGGGGGGAAGTGGACTATTTGGGGCACACTGTATAAGACTATTACCTTTTGTCCAAGAGAATCATTCTCTTCTCCACAGGGTGTCAAAGTGAGACCCCTTCTACGGGGAGAAGATAACTAACCGGATGATCTCACAGTATCACAGCTTAATTTTCTTTACTGGGGAATATTTGAAGGTAATGTAACTCAAATAGGCCATTGTGGAGCAAACAGCGCCATTTTATGTGGGGCATAAAATCAAGGCAACTCACCAAGATTGGCACTTAGACCTGTAGAAGACATTCAAATGAAATACCACAAATGTGGTCCCATAAGGCTTTTACTGTATTTTCTTGCTGTGTGTGAGTGTGCGTAAGCTTTGTTTTCTGACAGGAATTTCATTCTTAATAACATTGCATTCATATCTGAACTATCTTAAATGATATGAGAGCATTTGAAGAGAAGTGCAGCTTGCTTCTATAATAACATTGTTATTGTTACAAAAGTAAACAGTGTAAATTATACAGTCTAGTGGTACTCCAAAATTGAACATAATCTGTTTTGGGAAGATGGAAGTATAGATTTAATCTGTTCCACACACAAACTTTTGTGATCTTGAAGATGTTATCAAAAGTACATGCATTAACTGAATAATACAAACTTAATTGTTGTATAAGTATAGACTGCATTTTCAACATGCTAAAGCACATCGATGGTGAAGCTTATCCCGCATGTTCAATATTCTGGAGACATTATTCGATCACATGACCTCTGAGGTTTGCCCCTGCGGTTTAAATGCGAGTAAGTGTCCGCACATTATACGAGATACATGATGCGTTTATGCATCTTGCCTTGTGCTCGTCCATGTTTCGGCCTCCTCTGTCCATCTGCCCCAGTAAACAAGGGCTATGTTAATGTGAACGTTAAGAGGTCTATTAGCGTAGTAGACAGGAAGCGGAACAACCAAAAGCTTTCTCTATCCGTTTATTATTAATGAGGCAGGGAGGTTAATTTACTGCTTAATCACCAGGCGGCATGGCGAGTGATGGAAGGGCCGAATAAAAGCTGAGAGCGGGAAGACGGAAGACTTCCGCAAGAATGAAATTGTGGAATTGTCAGAGTGAGAGAATCATTATTGACCAACACAAAGATGATTCCAATCATCATGTAGATTTAATTGTTGCTGTTAGTTAGAATATAAACTCAGCTGACTGGCATTGGACAAGTCCTGCAAGAGAATCCTCTCACACAAATGTAGGAGGGGAGGACTTGGTAAAAAAAAAAATGTGACCAAAGTGTTCATTTACATATAATCTACAATGTATGCTGATGAAGGCGTATGAAAAACACCAACAGTTGGTGTCCATGCATGTAGTGTTTCTTTTCAAAAGTGACATCGCCAGCTCCTGGAATGTACCCTGAATTTCAGTGATAAATCAACAAATGATTGTGAATAGATGTTAATGATATAATTGCAACAGAAAGATTGACATTGGACATCTAAATTACTCAGAGAAAGATTGGTGCTGTTTTTTTTTTTTTTAAAAGGGTATACGGGCTGTAGCTGTATACTGTACTTTAAAATTTTGGATGAAAACCTCCTTTGTCCAACAAGAACACTGAAGCTTGGTCGTGGATGAGTCTTTCAACATAACAATGTCCAAAAACACAACAAAAGGAGTGGCTCAAGAAGTCATGGAGTGCGAACGTCAGTCTCCAGACTTCAAGCCAATAGAAAACCTGAAGATTCGAGGTTCCAAGTGGCAGCCAAGAGTCAAAGGATTTAGAGAGTTTCTCTTAAGAAGGGTGGGCCAGAATCCTCCTGAGTTTTGTGCAAACCTGATGACCAACTAAAAGAAATGTCACAACACCATGCTTGGTAACAAGGGTTTCTCCACTAAGTACCAACTTATGTTTTGATTGGGGATTTAACACTTATTAAATTAATAAAAGAGTCAATATCACAATAAGGTGCCTGTGAGACCTTGAAATATTTGTTGTTGTTGTTGTTACTCTAAGTACTATGTGTGCTGCAAAAAGTGACCTCGGAGCGGCCAAAAGTGCCCCGCTCCCCGCCGATGAGCAGTTGTGGTGGGGAAAAAAGTGACCTCAGAGTGGTAAAAACTGACCCAAAAGTGCTGCGGCCTTCCTGATTCTGATAAGCATGATTTGATGATATCAGGAAATACCATGTCCATGTCCGTGCATGAGTGGCAGCGTGTGTGGAGCAATTTGTGTTCACAACATCACATTGTCACAACAGTGCGACAAGCCATGCCATCAGACAAGCTTTAATTGTGTAATCCTGTATGTAATCCCACCAAACATACTGTATAGCAGCAGCAGACTTGACCAGATTAGACTATGAGCAGTTAATCTTCATACTGTATATTGTTTGTTTTGTTTTATAAAAGAGACAAACACAAAGATTCCAGGGCAAATTGATTGGAACAGATACTCAGTATTGTTGAAATTGCTTCAGCTGCTTTTGTTACGGTAGCATGTCATTTACACACAATGACTTACATTTACATTTTTAATTAATATAGTACACCACGTGAGAAAATAACTATCTTGTATCCACTTTATAGTAAAGCAATCAATTAAACTCCAAGTATTGAAAAAAATATTAAATGTGACCTCACACAACAAGGAACCTTTCAATGACAATTAACGATCAAGCTGCACTTTCATTTTCCAATTATTTGATTTCTAATTATTTGATATTCAAGTGAAATGCTTCCTGCTGTTTGCTTTCGGGCTCTGAATTAGACAAAGCGTCTGGTTTACAAAGAAGGGCCATCGGGCACAACAGTGAACAACAAAATTAAAAGCTAATAATTATTATTCCAGAAAAATAATTATTGTTCAGCCAAATAGCTGCTCTGCCAGTTTGTATTTAAAAAAACAATTCACATTAGCTGCGTTTGTGTGGGCGCCATGCACGCACACACAAATCTAGCCATTATTTACACGGTGTATGCAATCGCTTTTGCAGTCATGTGCACACCCTCAACTTTTTTTCTTCCTATGCAGTACATATGGGTGGAGTTTACACGTGTATTGTTTTGGCGGTACTAAAAGCTCACATTAAGACCATTCACCAAAACAGATCTGATCATCATTATCATTGTTATGACGATTCGCGATGATCGCTCACTGATCCACTCACTCATAAATACCCCTGTGAAGGATTAAAGGCCAGGCTGAAAGAGACGTGCGGGATGTGTGACACTGATCTTACACTAATGTTTACAGAAATGTGAGCCCTTGTTGTTTTTAAATGGTGTCATTAAAAACAAGTGTGTGTCACGTTAACACACACGCTCACTGACATGCATCAAGTCCAAACATAAACAAGATGTTTCTTTTTTTTTTTTTTTGAGAGGATTATTATCTCTTTAACACCAGTATAAGCTATTTTTTAAATGACAGATGTTATGCTTTGACAATAGGGGGAAAAAAAACAGATTTCACAGTCCCCACATTTGTGTAGTCGTTAACAAACAGTAAAGTCAAAGATATTTCATTACATCTTTTAGAATCAGGGTAGTCAAATAACTTTAGCATGAATAAACCACATTTTCTAAAGGGCATAGATATAGAAAATTTAGTTTGTGATGAATATAGACAAATTCTTAGTCTCAAATAATAATAATTACAGTTAGGTTCTCTCAAATCTCCATATGTAATCATTTCAATTCATTTTATTTTCTGTTAATGGATTGTTTGGTCACCATTTCCATATTGTTAGTATGGATGTGACTAATTTTAATGTTAGCACATCCTGTACACCTGATACAGCTTCTGTTTAATGGAAAGATAATGAGACAAAATCTGCTGTAGGTTTAATAATCACCCAAAATCACCTAGTGGGAAGTGAACCAAGACTCCCTGCCTCGAGGTCAGGCGTGTGAACCACTACAGGTCAGTGACGCTACCGTGCCGGCTGGTTGCCAATTCCTCCACAATAAATTAAAACCAGCGGCACAAAGATTTTATTTCCAGTTGCCCTGATTTGCCACCCTGCACCTTACATTTGACTCTTAAAATATACTTCCTTTAACAGCTTTTACTATAAAACCTGGATTTAAACAAGCATAAGGGAGCATAAATATGTTTGTGTCTTTTTATGAAATCCCTGCAGCATTACACTCACGAGGGCTCGGCTGGCTAAGAATCACAGAATATAAAGTTGACAGATGGGCCTATTTGGGAGTCTAAGTGCACGAGGACACTCGCACAGTTTGGGTGATTCTTCTGTCACCAGGCGTACTTTGCTTAATGATGACAGCTACACTCAGTTGTACTTATTTCTATCCCAGTTAGCTTTCAATACCCCCTCTCAACTGGAGCAACATGCTGATATTGAAAAAACAAAAAACATATGTGGTCCATTAACATGGTCCCCAGATGTTGCATCCCAAATCCCAAATGCTCTGCCACTCTGATTGGCCACAAGGTTTAATCATGACAATTTTAATGCACATCATTAGAAACAATAACTGTGCTCACTCGACATACAAATACAGTAAACCACGTGCAAGCGTCGATGAACGCTGTGGCACAAGTTAAGCCTTAATTCTTTGTGGCATGCATTTAAGATATTAAACAAGAATAAGATATTCCTCCGAGACTTGGAAAAAAAAATTGTCATGATAGCACCTCACAGTTTCCTAAACACATGTTCACATTACACATACATGCAGAAGTTGCTCCATTGTGATAAACTTGAGCAGGAACAGCACTCATTTAGGTTGTGGTGTTTGAACCACATACGTTTGATTTGGACATTAAAAGATAATAAAAGCAGTACATACAGGCAAAAGTGCATGTAAGGTCATGTTGTGTGATTTAAAATGTTATTTTTCCAGAGGCAGTTTAAAGATGATCCTCTGAGTGTCTGATCTCTTAATGAATGTTAGATTTAGAGCTCTCACTTCCTCTCTCTGATCCTGAACTGCTGGTTAAGTTGGATTTGGAATGTGCGCATAAATATCTCCTGGCTGCCCTGTACAGCTTGCCGAAAAGTTATGCACTTTCCAAATGTATGAAAAGCATGGTGACCTAAAATGGTTTCATCATCCTAAAATGGATAATGCATCCATCCATCCATCCATCCATTTTCTGAGCCGCTTCTCCTCACTAGGGTCGCGGGCGTGCTGGAGCCTATCCCAGCTATCATCGGGCAGGAGGCGGGGTACACCCTGAACTGGTTGCCAGCCAATCGCAGGACACATATAAACAAACAACCATTCACACTCACATTCACACCTACGGGCAATTTAGAGACTTCAATTAACCTACCACGCATGTTTTTGGGAAGTGGGAGGCAACCGGAGTGCCCAGAGAAAACCCACGCAGGCACGGGGAGAACATGCAAACTCCACACAGGCGGGGCTGGGGATTGAACTCCGGTCCTCAGAACTGTGAGGCAAATGTGCTAACCAGTCGGACACCGTGCCGCCGAAAATGGTTTCATTATAATGCAATTTTTTTCTCTCGCAAAGTTGATGCATGGTAAATTGGGATTTGGAGTCACACTTGCAGTTCTTCACTTTAAACTACAATGATTAGCCATTGAGTTTGTTTAGAGATGCAAATTATTGATCAAGATTTTAGATAACGCCAATGCAGATGCTTGTTGGGGCCTTAAGAAAATGCTAATAACAGGCTTTATGACATGCTACTAAGAACATTTAAAAAAAAAAAAAATCCAAACTGAAAAGATCATTCAAAGCAGGATTGTAGAATATTTTTTTATTCTTTCAGAAAACTTTATGAACATGTTGGTGTAATGTCAGCCTCTTAATTCAACATTTCTGTGGGATTAGTGATACATTTCTGCTTCCTCTGTGGCTAAAACAGTCTAGTTTTATAAGCCTCTGAAATGAATGTGAAACATGAAGTTAAAGGTTAACCATTCATCAGAAATAGTTAAACAAGTATGTGATTTGATTTCACTTTGTGTGTCTTTGTGTATTTTTTTATTTATTTATGCGTGAGGATAAAAATGTTACCAAATAAATAAATAAATAGGTATAAAAACATTGTATCTGTTGATATAGGTCAACTGTGCAGCACTTAACAACTGTAGTGGGTGATTTAATGATCACATTTACCAAGGATAGTCTCTGGACTAGGACTTTCTGGTATTTAAAGAGTGGTTTTAATTTATAGTGTGAGATCTGTATACACATAATCCATAGTTACAATAGGATCAGATGAGCTAACTTTCCATGCAAAGCGTTTGAGTATCAGGTATTTCCTGGTCTTATTAACTCTTGGTTGACTGCATTATTGAAACATTTACAGTAATTAATTCAACTATATATAGTACGATATTATATTAAAAATCAGCAAAATATTATAAAAGTCACTACAGTTTATATAGTATTACTCTAGGTGCAACTGAAATATTTTTTGGGGACAATTTACAAACAATGCACAATATTGAATAAAGAAGAATTAGGAAAACAAAAATAGAATAACTCGGCTAACTCGACTTCAAAAACAGGTCGACGCAGAATTTATGTCTTGAAGCGCCGCCGGTGTTTGCCCAACATGTTTGTGCTGCCAAAAACAATGTTTCACACGGACATTTATTGCAGATAAACGCAGTGTTGGACCACTGATAAACTTTTCTAAAAATGACAGCTGAATGTCTGTAAGTGATTTATAAAGACACGATTAGATTTGTAATGTACATATAACATGATGTATAAGTGACAGCGTTTTTTTTTAAACCTAAAATGGTAATTGTTAGCATTCGAATGCTAATCTCTAATGCTAACCGTTTAGCAAAGGCCGATTTTGTTGTCTCAAATTCTGTACAGTGTTTTTACCATACACTCAGTACCAACATATGGAGTTTAAGGATAGAAGTCCAGCCCTCATAAATGTTAGTAGTAAAGCTTGCTCGAGTACTCAACAAAATAGCTATAGGATAATCCAAAACCAAACAAATTCGACTGTGATAGCTCACATACGTGTATATATGTGTGTGTGTGTGCGTGTGTAATTTTGATAGTTATAGTTTAAATTGTTATTGGTGCAATTAGGGGCTCTCTCTCAGAATGTTATGAACCTATGTTTGCATCCCAGTGGTGTTGAAGAGCTCAATAATAGGAATTGCAATACCAAAGAGCTGTATGGCTATAATGTAGTTCATTTTCACCTAGTTGACATAGAGGGCTCTATTTTCATAGACCGGTTTGCCAAATTGGCAAACACGCGCAGCAAGCCTTGCGCTTGCATGAAAATCAGGAAAAGCCGGCATTTGCGCCCCGCCGCAGATGCACCATCTACGAAAATGGAGCCCTGAGAGTGTTAAACTTCACACTCTGGTCACAGCGCCCTGCTATCCACGTACTCAGATACTACGTGGGAAGCCCAATGCACTCTACCATCACCTACAGGAGTGGAGTGGAACAATGGAACAGCCCAGCGCATCGCGACTTACCATACCGGTCAGACTTTTCAAACTCTTAGGCCTTGATGGAGGTCTGCGCTCCACTAGATCTTCTTCAGAAAAAAAAAAAAGCTTTATGATCCAATAAAGATCTCACAGCAAAAAGACTCACAAAGAATGTCATTATCATACCCTTATATATTTTTTTCTGTACAATCAGACAACTCATGAACTTCAGATCCTGGAAGGTTTGATTTATTGCCCTTCCTTGCTTCCATCTGTGTCAGCAGGCGTTACTTTCTAAACCCTTGGAGAAGCCTTTACTGAAGTGGATTCCAGCACTTTCTCTCTATGCCTATATTCCTTTCCTGGCACCCTCCCTTTTCCATCTCTCCACTCCACTATCATGTCATTGCGTGTCCTGCGGGATCAGGGAAATGATTAAGGAAGACAATTTCAAATACCTTTCATGCCTTTCCCTGATGACATCGCAAAGTAGGTGGGCATGGAGAAAGTGGAAGATGGCAAGAGGTGCACCCCAAGCCGTATGCTGGAGATGAGAAGGCAAAGTTAGTCAGATTTTATTTTTAGTACATATCATTAATGAAAGTGCATGGTGTGTCGTGTCTGTATTTATTTAGTACAGCTCTTTGCGAAATCAAGCTTTAGAAATCAGTGTTTTTGTCTTGTGTTAGTTGATATAAGTGACTTTGAAAAGTCTGTTTATGTTTGTTTAACTTAATGAGGATAGTATTGATAGTATTGTCAGTACACACATATATAAATGAGATGGATGGGTTTTACACCAGAAAATGATCGATAATGAATACCCTGGGGAAATAACGTTTTGAGGCACCATTGTATAACAAATCATGTTCAATAAAGGTTATAGGATGTTCATTATGACATTCATATAGGGTTCCCCTTATAGTGGCAGGGCATGTGCATGTGTGAATGAATACATAGCTGTATGAGTGTGTGTGTGTGTGTGTGTGCGTGTGTGTGTGTGCGCGTGCGTGTGTGTGCGTGCGTGCGCGTGTGTGTGTGTGCATGGATGTACGTAAAGGAGAGATAATGAGATCTTGCTCAGCTGAGGCCTGGTCTTGATCCCCAGAAGCCCTGTACTCATTTCAGTGGCGAAAGAACTTTGAATTGAGAGAGGATGAGGCAGAACACCTCGAGCACAAACATGAACGCGGTCTTCATTGGCCCGCTACCTGCTTTGTTCTTTCAAGTTAAAGCTTGTACTGTATGTAATGGTTACATTTGTGTCCTCACCTCTCTCCACTTTACTCCTGCTCTCAGCAGTTTTTGTCTTAATGTATTTTAGGAAACTCACTTCTATGAGCTCCTCTTCTAAATCACAGAGGACAGAGGAGGCACTTTAAACTTGTTTTCATGGACAGTAAAGAGAGGGATTGTGTCAGGATTTGGGACAGGCTCATCTTGATCCTCACTCAGCTGACAAAATGCCTCTTTTGAAAGCAAATTGTTGTATCTACTTAGATGTGATTGGTAGATTCCTTTAAGTTGACTACCTTACCATCCGGATCCAGACCTGGCTTGTGAACTTTGGCTTGGTTGGCACAATGGTATGCTTTTTTTTCCCACTGTACAATAATACAGCTGTTTCATAATTAATAACATAAGTCTATCACTTTATGATTCCAGTCTACAGAAATAGAACCTTATGACTCTTGAAAATTCCTGAAAGTCAGGCCACATTGAAAAGTGAGTCAGCCAGCTTGAAACTGAGTTAGAAACAGGCTTGATTTCCATAGTGTCTGGCTCCAGCATACTCGGATGTATTTTACGATTGTATGAAGCAGAATTTGACTCAATAAATACACATTGTTCATGCGAAATACTGCTGCATCAGTGTTCCAAGGATATTTCAAGCCTCTATTCCTGTTTTCCCTCATCTCTTCTTCCCTCTTAGAATGCCTGTCAGCTAGCTTCGTCATACGAGTTCGTCCAAGCTATCACTGCTCCGTTTTCTTTTTGGCATTGTTCAAACTAAATGGAAACACGGTAATTAGCTTGTTACAATTAAAGCAAGACGAGCGGATGAATTGTAATCACCCGCAATGGAGTTCCTGCTTTCTCCCCTGCAGCCTCCAACAGGCCAGCTGAGCTATCCTCATTTGCATAATTAAAATATACAAATGATAATGGATTTTGTAGTCAATGTCCAGAGGCTGCCAAGGCAGGGATGGATGGAAGAAAATATGAAATCACAATAACAAAAACGTCGACTTCGCCCGGAAAAGAAGAGGAAGAAGGGAAGGAGACAGGAGGAGGACAAGATGGTGTGACTTGAAAAGGTGGATGGAGGGAAAGAAGGATGTAAAGATAAAGGAGCTTAAAAAGAGAAACCAGAGAACACACAAAGGCAACAGAATAAAGGTGGGCGAATTACATTAGTAAATAGCACGGGCTGCCCTCCCTCTGGGGAAGTCTTCCGCCTGATTACATGAAATTGGGATAGAATTAAACATGTAAGAGTTGTCCTAAGACAAACCAAAATGAAATTAGATCCTCACTCCTTTTTTTTTTTTTTTTTTTTTACCTTGGAGCACCACAGAGCCGCGCAACGGGGAGGGAAGGAGACATGGAGGGAATTTTGCAATTAAGCCGGGGACAATGTCGGTGAAATTAGGCCTTGGAGCCGACTTCATAGTCTCTCCGCATTTGTCTCCACCCCCGTGCTCCCATCACCCAACACACTTCTCTTTCCATGCTTTTCTTTTGCTGTCAGAAAGTTTGGAGGCGAAAAGCTGATATTAATGTAGTAACTAGCTTTACAAATATACACAAAGACAACAAAACAATGTGTGAGAAAAGTGGCGGCTCTAACGTTTGCCCTGAGCGCTGGGCTTGGCCCCAAAGTGTCATGTGAGATGCTCTCCAAGCTTCTCTGGAGTGTTTGCCTCTTTCCTTCTCTTTGTTGCTTACTGTAATTTTTTACAGGGTGCACCTTGAACTGGTTGCCAGATGATCGCAAGGCACATATATAATAAAAAAATAAACATTCACAGCAATGGATTGTTTCAATAAGCTACCATGCATGTTTTTGGAATGCGAAAGGAAGCCGGAGTACCCGGAGGAACTCCACAAGCACGGGGAAAACATGCAAACTTCACACACAAAGGCCAGAGCCAAGATTTGAACTCAGAACCTCCTGAGTCGCGACCGTGAGGCAGATATGCTAACCACTATTCTGCCGTGCTGCCTTTTTTGTCAGATAATTCTTAGAAAAACAAAACACATGCAAAAGCAAAACCTTAAAAATCTCGTCCTACACTTGGCTTCATTACTTACATTTGGGGGTTCTGCAATTCGGTGCATCTTCCTCACTCTTTATGCGTTTATGAAATATAACTCTCCGTGCTTGCATCGCCGCCCTGCTCGCGTCCTCCCTGTCTGGGCATCTGCGTAAGTGAAAGCAATAACAGTGGCAGAGCTGTAAGTAAATAATGAGGAGTAATCAAAGTTAATGGAACCCAATGGGAGCTTCAGCTTCTGCGTGTAGCAATAATCTCATTTAGAGAGAGGCAGATTTAGTGGATAATTGGGGCCTAAGTACTGGCTGATTCCCCTGCTAGCTAACTAACTAAGCGAGCTGCCGAAGCTCGTTTGGTTTGTCATCACAAACGAAGCACAAACAAAGAAGACACATATTGTCTTTTGACTTGGGTTGTCTCCTATTCATAATTACATTCTTTTCTCCAGGTACTCTGACTTCCTCCTACATTCCAAAAATGTTAGGTTAATTGAGGAATCTATATTGTCCATAGGTGTGAATGTAAGTGTGTGTTTGTTTATATGAGACCGGCAATTGGCTGGCGACCAGGCCAGAGTGGGATAGGCTCCAGCTCACCCATGATGCTAATGAGTACACACGGTACAGAAAAAAGGGATGGATGAATAAAAGGTGTGTGTTTTGTGGTCTTCCCATTCCATTCCTGTTGTCACCCTGAAGTCATAATTCTCTGTCAGCCACTTAACCAATAGATTGCAGTGTGCCCACCCGAGACACCAGTAACAAAAACAATCGCTTCTCTCATTTTCATTCTTATGTGATGCTTACAGCCATTCAAACCTTAGTGGTACTGTTTATTTCCCATCTAAACAATGAAAACATGTTTTTTTTCCCATCTGAAACAGAGGGAGTGTACATGCACAAGTATATCAGATTTATGCATGAATGTTGGAAAAACAGGCTGGTTGTGTGTGCCACTCACACTAAAACAAAGTGTAAATTTAATATAACATTCTAAACTCAGCTATACAAATGGAATCAATGTTGGGAAATCGCAGAGAGTGGGCTTGAATGAACCCCAAGTTGGGCCAGATCAAGTAGGGGTCCCGTCTCGTCCTCTGCATCCAACACCTTAATTCAAACTCTGGAGCTTAAAAAAAAAAGTAGGCTAAAGCTCCTTTGGTGTCAAAATTTGGCTGAGTTTTTCCAGTAACAAAAATTGCCAAGTCCCTTGAAGTAGGAAAGAGGTCAAAATCCAACAGGAAACAGAGGCTGGAGTCTGAGCTGGGATGATCAGTGATTATTTAGCATTTCCAAGGACAGGCTGAGGCATAATAAGACATACTGTACAGAAATTTAGGACAACACCCTTTCTCTGATTGGTCAATCTTGTGTGAGCGGATCTCTACGGTGTCATGCAACTAACCATAATTGGTTAAATTTACTTATTGATGCTGTCATGAGTATGATCAAATTGTTTGGACAGTATGACTATACAATGTGTCACTTGTTTTTACCGGTGTTGGCACCGGTGTCCTGCTCAAGGCCTTCTCTGATGTTAGTGACTCTCTTTAATGTCTTTGTTTCTTTTTCAGTGGTGTCACACCTCCTTTAGGTTAACACTCCATGAGGTTCAACTGGAGTTTGTCCGATATTTTGGAATCCAGGATTCTTACAAATGTATTTTCTAAAAACACATGCATAAGGTCTAACATTTACTGTATATGAAAGACGAAAGGCATATAAAAGTAAAAAGTAAAAAGACACCACACAATGTTAACAATACTATAGACATATGTTTGAAAAATGATGTCACCTGGACATGAAACTTTTCAAAAATGCCCCAAAAAATGTAAAAAAACAAAACTATTTTTACTGCATCTTGCTGGTGTCAATGTACCCTTAACGCCATTTTAAGTGACCTTACTCCTTTCATCAGTATTCTACTCATTGTTACATTTTATTTTGGTGCTGTCTCACCTCGTCTCATCAAGTATCCGTTTGTCTCTGACCTCGAGACAGTGACACATATCCTTGCATTCTATATGTGTGAAATGGAGTTAATGGAGGATGCTGTCAGTGTCACCGTTGGGGGTCCACTCCCTCTTGTGAACAACCGGCGTGTTGACCCGGGTGTGTGTACTGTATGCGTGTCTTTGCATCAGAATGTTTCTATGTGCAGCCGTCCCTGAATTGGAGGTGTCCAGATGTCATTACGGAACAATATTGTGTGTGTTGCTTTTCATTTTGGCTGAAGCGTTGAGGCTTTAACCCTCAATTTCAGAAAGTGACAAATCATTTACGCTACTTTTCGACCATTTGTTTTCTAATTATGTGCATTTTTGCGGTCAACATTTGTCTTCCCCATCACACATTTTGTCGCTGACAAGACCTTTCAGATGGAGTTTGTTGAGGAGATGTAAGATAGTTTGTGTAATTCAGAGTACAAAAGAGCCTCAGCATTTCATCACTAACTTCAAAATGATGTGCACTGGAGTTGTACTGAAAACAATGTATTGTCACTATAAGACAGATCAGGGCAAAGTCTTGAATGTCCAGTCTTTGATCGGCCCTCGCTAAGTTTTTATGAAGTCAAAATAATAAGTAAAATATGCCCCATTTTATCTTAAAAGTGGTGCTTTTTGTTTTGATGAGCAAGAGCAAAAACGTGTGTCTTAAGTTAAAGTGCTGTCAATTTATATTTAGCAACTTTTCTGACCTCACTAGCGGCTATTAAAAAAAAACAAAAAACAAAAAGGACTTGCGACAATGCCAACAGAAAACAAAATTCTTATCTGCTTCACACAGTGGAGGGAAGAGGGGGATTTGGGAGTCACAACTCGGAACGGCTAATATGAATTACTGAAAATGTTCTCACACTTTAAAAATATAGAAACATTGATGCACATTGCAGACATATTTTTGGGGTTAATGTTGATTTAATAGTGATATAATGTTAATATGTGCATGTATGTAATTTCAATATGATGACATTTTTATTTCTGAACTACAACGCATACCGTCTATCTACACAAATAGCAGCTTATTAAAACAATGCAATTTAATGCATTATATATACATCAAATTAATATAGAACACAATTAAGATTAACATGTTACTGTGGCCCTCGACAACCATCCCCCCCACCCATAAGAGGTGTGCACAAAGGCTTTGTCCATTTTATTGCGGCTAAGTTCATGGAAAAATAATCAGCAAAAACCTAATCATTTCACAGGGTACCAAAAAAAGCCCAGCAGGTCAGGTCACATATTTAAAAGTGCACATTTCTATGCCTCCTAGCCATGTTTAATATTTTTAAGTGTAGTTATGCTACTGTGATTATAAGTATCTGACTTCTGTGTGTGCATTATGTTGTATTGGGGTGTGCATGTGTGTGGCTTAAAAGGACAAAGTCAGCGTGTTAAAAGATGTATTTAATCTAACGATATTAGGCTGAGGTTATTTTTACTTAACCGTTGTTTTGTATTAAAAATACAATTACAGAAAGTAGTTATGAGCATTGAAAATGACCTTTGGGAGGACAGGGAAAGGTTGGGATTAGAACTACCTATGCCATAAAAACATGTACACTTCTCGAAAGAAACCAACCCCTGCCGCCAAAGCTTTTACCAATATATATCAAGCATTGTAGGCTTATGAGCGGCTAAGTCCCCCATTACATAGATGAGAAGGATGGGATCCTTAGATGTTATTTACAGAAGGCACAAAAGAGGATTAAGCTCAACTCCTGTCACTCTCTTTTTGTCTAATACATTTTCTTGTCTTTAAATTATTTCCTTACTTTGCTTTTCTGTTGTTTCTGTGGTACAATGACTACCATTTGTATGCACATGCTGTATTATCTCATGGTGACTAAAGCCATGCTAGGGTTAAGGAGAACACTTTGTATACATGCAGTCCTGTGAAAAAGTACTTGTCCCCTTCTCAAATTCTTGTTTGTTTGCGTAGTTTCACCACTTTCATGTTTAAGATCATCAAACAAATATAAACATCGGACAAAGATAACCCAAGTAGCTAAACATAAAATCCATCCATCCATCCATTTTCATAAAATGGAGTTTTTAAATGGTGGGTTTATTGATTAAAGGTCCCATGCGATTGCCCACAATTTTTGTGGACATGGTTTCTGGCAACGAGTTGGTTGTTGCTGGAAGTCAAGTCATAGTATAATAATATATTGGCATCTTTCCAGAAACAAACCAGAAAAGGACAAAACCATGAAGTGAACAAATGTGGACATGGAAATAGAACTTTGAAAACATCAGATCCTGCCAGGACAAACTGCTGAATATTATTAACTGAGTTCTTATAGTAACAAGTAACAAAATCATGCATTGTCCTTTACATGCACGCACGTGGAGGATGAGTATGAGTACGTAACCTAGAGCTTTGACCTTCCCCATTGAGCTCTATTGTGTGCAACGATTGTTATGTGTGAAATAGTAGGCGTAACACTGCCCTGGCCTTTCAGGTCAAATCTTTCAACAGTGTGATAAGGGGGCTCTGTTACAACTGTACAAACACACTGAGACCAAGAGAAAATCAACTTCTGAGCCTGAGCGCCAATCTACTAGTCATTCTGTCAGCCGTGCTGATTGGCTCATTTAAATACCGCTCAGGTGTAATTGGCTGGCAAATTAAACTGTCATTATTGGACAGGCAATGTGGGAAGAAAATCACAGGGGGACTGACAGGACAAAAATGACCATTTCCCCCCCCCCATGGGAACCATAGGAAAAAGAAAAGAAGGGGAACAAACTCCACGCACAGACGCAGGCACGCACACACACACACACACACACACACACACACACACACTTCAGTTTGAGACCACTCATGCTGGATGAAACAGTTTCAAACCTGTTTCTGAACTTCACATGGTGCATGAAACCATTGATGAATAAATACACCCACGCCATCTGAAAAAAAATACATTGCCTTTGATCTTTAACCATCATAAATACATTACAAATCGATAATGTCAAGTAGCAGATCAGAAACATTCATCCATCCATTTTTATAATGCTTGTCCTAATTAGGGCTGTGGGTGAGCTGGAACCAATCCCATCTGCCTTTGGCCGAGAAGCGGGGTACATCATGGACTTGTCATCAGCTAACCACGGAGATTTGAAATGTACCATATATGAAAAACTTACCCTAAAATCGAAAGGTAATGTCAATGAGAGCAAACAGTGAAACGCCGAGAGGCCAACACAATCCATTCCAACACTTGCTGACCTCCAGTTTTTCCGTAATTTGAAACAATTGCCCACACGGGTCAAACTGTCACTTGAAAAAAAACTCTGTATTAAAAGTACAGATATTTTTTTGGGAAAAAATTTAACATTACCAACTGTCATACAAGTCGTAACTTTACGGCAGCGTCACGTCTCAGATGATTAAGGCCCGCTGCACACCGAGCGATGAAGCCGAACCCGGCGGAATTGTCACACAGGGTTTAAAGTGTTGGGGAGTAACTAATTACATTACAATATAACATAATTTAATTTCAAAATGTATGTAAGCCAGCGCATTACTGGAAAAAAACATTAATGAAATTATAATTGCTTTTGGAAGTTTCCATGATTACAATTTTAGGTACATTTGGAAAATAGCTGCAAAAGCTCAAAATGTTTTTCCATATCACTTCCTCCTTCTAAAGCCGATGCTCGTGATTGGCTATCTGGAGACTATCCAAGATGACTTTGGGAACGTTCACCAGCAAATCGCATTATTTAAGCAATATTTGCTGGTATTTCCTTTCTTTTTTGTAAGAAATGCTGAGGTGTCTTTTTTCAGATGGTCGGTAGGGAGCTGCATAAACCAGCTGTAGAATTGCTGCCTTTGCTGTGGAAAAGAGCACTTCATTGCATGGAACCAATTTAAGATGATCCTAATTTTATTATTATTATTATTTTTTTTATCTCACGAACTAAAACTCAATTTCTCCCGAAAGCAGAGTCCCCATTATGGGCCTGGTTTTCATATTTAGAACACGAGCTGTACAAAAGCTGGTACATAGTTCATCGTAGTTTGGTCCATCTACCTGTCTATCTATGCTTTGAAAGTAGTTTCTTTTGGACGTTTCTCTAATTAAACAATCAGTCTCTCTCCTCTCTCTCTTGTGTCTCTTGTCCACTCAACATTTTGACATGGCTCAGTGATAAAACTGATGGATGGACGGTGACCAGACCTTCCAGGTGAACCCTGACCTCCCACTGTGCGCCTGTGTTTGTATGTGTGTTTTTGTGTGTTTGTGTGTGTGTGTGTGTGTGTGCGTGTGACATAGGCCCATCTGTGTGGGCTGTTAAGAGCCTCTTTCTATTTGCCCTTTTATTCTGACCCACGTCCGCTACGGTCAACACTGAGAGCCCCCAGGCCTTGGGGAGTGTGTCTCCTTTTCTATGTGTGTGTGTGTGTGTGTGTGTGTGTGTGTCTTTGTGTATTTATGAGTGTCAGTACATGTCGGAGTGAGTCCTTAGGAGACACACGCATAGACACACGCACGTGCAATTTTTCATGATCTCATCAATGGATTGTGAATATACTAGTAATGATGGCTCGGTGGCCCCTGGCCACTACTTACTGAATCAGATATGTGAAATCTGATATAGCTCCAATTTTAAATCCATTTGTAATGCAATATAGCCACATGCTTGATGTGAAGGTCAAGACCAGAAGTTGGGTCAGTGAAAGATCTTAATTGTTTTGTGAAAAGTGGTTCGTCTGAGTACTTTGCTCTATTTTGGAATACTGCACCTAAGTGATATACTGTACTTCAAATATTATTTCAAGTATTAGCTTACTAATTGAATTATTACTTGACAGATAAAATGATGACTATTCTTGCCAAATTAAATTTGAAAAAGTAGATGCAAAATACACTCAAATACAATGATGATACAAAATTGCTTCATTTTAATTAAAGCCCAAACCAAAAAGCACTTGTTTCTAAATGGGTATGAAAAATTTTTTACTTTTTTATTACTAAAGACTATCTTGATTATGATGGGGTCATCATTATTATGTAAACTACAATTTCACTAAGGACTGGATTAGCCTCTGCATGTTTTTATCTTTCTTCCCTCTGTGATAAAGTGGAATCACTAATGACTAAAATGAGGTTTTTTTGGACATTTTCGGGAATTAAACACCCTTTAAATTGCATACAATTCCAGAATTCGAATCATATGAAGTCAACAAATCTTGCAAGACTTCAGCTCAGTGAGTATTTACTAAAGGAATGTTTTTTTTGTTCCCCCCCCCCCTGTAATATCACCATACATAGAAGGGTTCCAGTGATGGCAAAAAGAATTATGATGACGACAACAGAACCGCTAATAGAACTTGTTGGCAATGTACCAACGATTCTCAGTGGAATATGGCTAAATTGACGATACTTTCACAATATTAGGAAATGAATTGCATTATGTGGTGACTTTTTTTCTGGCTGAACTGTTACTTCGCTTCATTACTGCATTACTTATGTATCAAAGTCAGGGCTTCATTATTCATATCGGATCTTCTTTTTTGATTTTATGATGGCAAAGTTTGATTACATAATTTTCCAGTCTCCTATGGGGAATTATTTTTTTTGTTTTAGAAATATGAACAAATAGGTGGTCATTCAGACAGAATGTGTCTACACTCTAGTATAAGGGATTTATTTTTATTTATTATTGATACAATTACACCAATGCAGTTTTGATCTTGACAGTATATTGAGGCACATTAAGGTGCATTAAATGCATTATAGATTTCAAAATAATTGTGATGGTACACAGGCTTGTTATAATAAGAAAATCATCTCAGTCATTTTTACTTTAACAATCTGATGGAGCAAGCTGGACTGCTCTTACTGTATGAGAACCCTTAAGCAATAGTGCCTACTTTTTACTACTTACTAAAAATCAATATAGTTGTTGCGAAAATAATAAATAGAAAATGTGATTCAAAATTATTTGCAGATGGTGGTGGCTTATGTATACAGCATATTTTTCTTGTCCAGAACATAATAGGAGAGCTGGAGGTTTCATCAATGAACAGACGTTTTGGCCCGTGCCATTGTACGATTAATATGTGGTATTGAATATGACATTATAAAGGCTAACTGTACTCTGCTAATGACATGGTCCAGTGAGCCATCTGTCTGGGGAGCAAAAAGGACAGCAGGCATTTGATAGGCTGTCAGAGGTGAAACATACACACACACTCACCCAATCATAGATACAATGTGTGCGTCAGCTCACACACACGCTAACAGTGTGCCATTAAGTGCTGTTTAGGGTAGCTTTTATTTGGTGTGAGTGTGCGTGCGCTTTGGTGCCCAAACAAATGGATTCAATCCCTTGGCGAACTACATGAATGTGTGTGTGTCCCAAAGCACTGTGCCCTTGTTGTGACATCATCTATGAATGTCATAATTGAGGGTCTGTAAATTGCCGCTTTTCCCCACTCAGCGTCGCCCCATGTGTCAATAGTGAGGTTCAAGGTGACGGAGCAGATCAATACGCAGAGACAGAAGCCATCCGCTGAATTTACAGCCCAGTAACAAGAGAGCCATGAAAGTCTTCTGCTGTATAGCCTTCAGCAAGCTGCTTTTGGACGCGACTGCAGAGCCGGCGGCCTGCATTTGTCAAGCATGCGAGCCAGTGATTCTCTGAAGGAATGCTGTGTCCTTGTTGCTTTGGAGGGCAATTTGGGTCCGCATCAGTCACATGGGTGCACTATGATTTAGCTTTTGAGTGACTGAAGCCTTTTTTGAGAGAACTTTACTTGAATCATTACAGGAGGAAAAAGCAAACTGTGTAGTACTTCATAATCTTCATGCAAAAACATGCATTAATAATCATCATCAGGATCAAGTGTTTGTTATTGCTTTGTATGTACAAATACAAAAATACAAAAACAGAATGATACAATTATCCCTACCCATCCATTTTCTATTGTGCTTGTCCTTATTAGGGTCGAGGACAACATCGCAGCTTACTTTGGGTGTGAGGCTCATATTTGAATTTATGGACAGTTTAGAGTCTTTGATTGTACTAACATGCATGTTTTCAGAATGTGGGAATAACCGCGGATCTCCTCAGAGACATGCTACCATGATTCCTTCTAAATGATAGGGTTATGGCTAGTTATTTTTTAATTAAAACATTTTTTTCCTGTATTATCACCACAATGGGCCACATTATCCCATGTGCATAAGAAGGGAAAAGACACGTAACTGTGCATTTTTCCGGCTGCGCAAATTCTTCCATTTATCATTTAAACACCTTCATGCCAGAAACGCACTCTGGGTGGAGCACCCCTAAGGTGAGGTTTTTTTTTTTTTCCAGATCTCTCCAGCCAGACCAATCACATGTCTGACCGCTGCTTAAAGCTAATTAATTTCAATAATCTAGAGCAGGGTTTTCCATGGGTGCCCAACCACTGTCATCACACACAGAGAAACTGAACAAAACACATTTTATTGAGTTGATCAAAGAGGCGCTTTGAGTCAGCTATTACAGCATTTTAGCTGTAATACTTTTTCCCGGATTATAACAGTGCTGGTGGACTTTTTTTTTCTTTCTATTCCAGCTATTTGTTTATGATGCTCAGGTACGACAGTGAGGAGCGACACAGCTTCAAACATGTTCCCGGGCGGCATTAAAAGTAAAACAGTTGTTTTTTTGAAAGAAAATAATTATACCCCAAGATGGGACTGTCTCATTGAAGAGAAACAAGCACAGGGATCCAGTCTCCTACTAATTACAATTATTCGATGGTGTAAAGTTAAGTTGTATATTTAATCATTGGTGGTTTATTTTTTTGTTTCAATGCCATAAAATACAAACATCTCCCTAATAGTTTGGAAAAAAGTTTGTTTTTTCAATTATTGTATGCAATTCTAATTTTTGCATCATATGTAGCGTTCTTAAAACATGACCAGAAATTAGAAACATACATTTGTGTGGCAAATGCTTTGAATAACTGAACCTTTCTGGATTCAGAGCAGCATCTAAATATTGCTTTAGCATGGATACCTGTAATTACCAATACATGAAAAGCAGTAAATCATGCAACTAGGATTGAGACAACACGTAAAGTTTATGCGGGGTTCGTACGGGACATGGCATATCTTCCCTGTGACACTGCTTTTATTATCTTACTAAAATGTAGTCCACATCTCATTAAATCCTGCCCTAACCTAATTTTGGAGTGGATAATATGAGCATTAAAAGCCACAAATTTAAGATGTTGTGAGGGGCTTATGTTAATAAACCTAAAAAGTCTTTTTTTTGTTTTGTTTTTTGCTGTAAGCATAGCTTGTCTGATTGGTAAGAGTGGGTAGAAAATAGAAATAAGAACACATCAAAATCAATGACTGATTTAGGATGGTAATGCCTCAGAGGTGGTGACGCTTGGGTGTAACTTGCTTTAACAATTTTGAGGGATTTTAAAATATAAACTCCATATGTTTCTGTTTTTGATGACTTGATCACAGTTTGGATTTTCATGAAAACATTTAAGAAAAACTTACTCGGAAGAATACAGTAGCTATCCAACATTTATACACATACAGTAAAACTTCAGACTAGAAGTTATTCACAAAAGCATACTGTACACTAAGGAAAACATATTACCTCCTTGTTGGAGTAATAAAGCATATTTTTGTGTAATAAAGACAAATTAGCAAATTTGGCATTTCTTTTATTTATTTATTTTTTTTTAACATACATACACGAGTGTATGTACAAGCATCTAAGAATTCCTCTCAAATTCTACAATGTTCGACAGGTATGGATGTCACAATGATATCAGGTGAGCTGTGAAGGTGACAATGCCTGCTGTTTTTGTTTGTGTGAGTTCCAGGTGATGGATTAGCTTCATTTCTAGTGTAAACCGTCTGTCTGAATGTGTGTGTGTGTGTGCGGTGTATATGTGCGCGAGTGATATGTGGTTCTGCTTGACCGTGTGTGCCCGAGAATGTTTCTGTCATATCGTGTCTATTTATACGTGTCTTTACCTGCAAGTGTGTGTCTGTAAATGTGTGTGTCTGTGTGACAGTGGCTGAATGATAGGTTCAGTATAGTGTGTAGCGTAGCGGTCGGATTGTGGCTTTCTATGGCTGGGAGCAACGGGGAGCTGGGTGTGCACAATCAAACGAGTGATGAAAGGCGCGATGGACATCACACGGTTACGATGTCCACAACCTAGTGAAGGCGACACCTGATCAGCAACAAACATGCACATTAACACACGTTCAGTCCTTATGTAATGTGTGACATGAATATCCATCCAGCCATTATCTGAGCCGCTTCTCCTCACTAGGGTCGCGGGCGTGCTGGAGCCTATCCCAGCTGTCATCGGGCAGGAGGCGGGGTACACCCTGAACTGGTTGCCAGCCAATCGCAGGGCACATAGAAACAAACAACCATTCGCACTCACAGTCATGCCTACGGGCAATTTAGAGTCTCCAATTAATGCATGTTTTTGGGATGTGGGAGGAAACCGGAGTGCCCGGAGAAAACCCACGCAGGCACGGGGAGAACATGCAAACTCCACACAGCCGGGGACGGGGATTGAACCCCGCACCTCAGAACTGTGAGGCTGACGCTCGAACCAGTCGTCCACCGTGCCGCGACATGAATATCATCAAAAAAAAAATAATAATAAAAATAATAATAATAAAAAAAAAATGTGGACAGTTTTGGAAAAACAATCGCAAGAGAAGAAATGTCACTAAATACTAAATAAGGTTAGAAACCACTAAAATAAATGTGTTTTGCCATATTTTGAGTATTATATACATTTGTTAAGAATCTGAAATTGTAGCAATGGGATTCCTAATTCATTGGCGTATACTAACTTTACACCATGATCTTACAGTGTACATATTATTTTTATATATATTATATATTATTTTAAAAAACATTTCATTCTTTGGTAAACTCTTGCGGGCGGCACGGGCAGCAACAATTTTCACCACTTGTACATTTATACACCTATTAAAGAGGACATATTTTGCCAAACAAACTTTTTCTAGTATTTGAGATGTAATATTGTCTCTGTCGTGACTCAGTAAACAAGTGAAATATGAATTAAAATCGTCCATGGATTCCTGAGTTGCAGACGTTTTTCTGCCGAGAGGCCTGAAATCAGGTCATTTGAATTTCTCGAGCTTATCTATGTCACTAGCGAAGATCTCCGACTACTTCTCCGCTCCCGAGGCAACGCTGTCAACATAACAACCGTGTGCTCTCACAAGTGGGTCTTCTACATGGAGGCAACCAATCAGAGGAAAGGGGGTGATCTTAGCCCAATATCAACAAAGCGGATACAAAACTGGGTCAAACAGAAGTAGCTTTTTCTGGACACATATGACAAAACCATTTTTTTTTTTAAATGAAATTGACACTTTGATACTAAATCCATGTTAGAGAGTCACTCTATGGAGGTTTCAATAGCCAAAATACGGGACCATTAAGAGGAACTTCTCATTTTCCATCAAAAGAACGTCTTAATAATACGGAAATTCAATCTCGTAATTTTTCAACCAATTCAAACTATCCATCCATCCATCCATTTTCTGAGCCGGTTCTCCTCACAAGGGTCGTGGGCCTGCTGGAGCTTATACCAGCTAACATTGGGCAGGAGGGAGGGTACACCCTGAACTGGTTGCCAGCCAATCGCAGGGCACACATAAACAAACAACCATTCGCACTCACATTCACACCTAGGGGCAATTTTAGAGACTTCAATTTACCTACCATGTATGTTTTTGGGATGTGGGAGGAAACCGGAGTGCCCGGAGAAAACCCAGGCAGGCACGGGGAGAACATGCAAACTCCACACAGGCGCGGCAGGGGATTGAACCCCGGTCCTCAGAACTGTGAGGCAGACGCTCTAACCAGTCGTCCACCGTGCCACAATTCAAACTATTTTAACTTTAAAATGATCAATATTACAAAAGAACTACTTTTTTTGTTTTGTAAAGGATCCCACTTTTTCATGAGAAAATTCCCAAATTAATGGATACGCTTTACACAATCATCTCTATCCTATATTGCTTTTTTTTGTGTTTCAGATTCCACATTTCCATTAATTTGACAGCATTTCAGTTTTGCGTCAGCGCTTTAGCATTCCCATGCAATTTCTTCAAAATTTGCACCTTGGAAAATTATTTCATAATTTGGTGGTATCTCCCAGACAGCTCTTATTTTGTTATGTGCGGTTACTTAAAATTAATTAAACTCCACAACTGCAGGGTAGATGAGGAGAAAAAAAAGATATTATCTGCTTCTTCTTATAAAACATAAATCTCATATAATTTTGCTTTTTAAAAAATCTGTTAAATACAATAAGTTTATATACTACATATGATCATTATTTAATAGGGGTGAACAGCAAAAAGGTTGTTACTGAGAAGCTGTGAGCCTGTATGATAGATGATGTCCTGACTGGCTGCTCAGTAGCTTACGTTTAAAACAATAAAGAATATTCACAGGTCAATGCATGAAGTCAACTTGCCCTTGGTAATCCAAATCCAAAAGGCAAATTGTTCTACTTTCATGTGGTTCAAAAACATTGCTTGTGTAGTTAATAGATATTTCTGAATGCAACAGTTTGACCCCAGGACCAATTTTTCAAATTCCCATTATTGGAAAAAATTCTGAATCCAAACATATTGGAGGTCGGCCACCATGCAGGAGCAGAGCTCGATCCCCCCCCCCCCCCCCCCCCCCCCCCTCCATTTAGAATGGGCTCTATAAAGAAGTTAATGCTAGTATATGCGCTTGAACATGAAGGTATGTACACTCCCTCAGTTTTTATGTCATTTTTAGTCCCCCAGTGAGTCAAACACAAGGTAAACGTATGATAATAACATCCTCAAAATGTATCTCTCTGTCTTTCTCCCTTGAGCAAAACAAGCCACACCACACACACGTCCTCCTTGCTTCTCCCCCCGGGCAGTGCGGCGAGCGTCCGGGTGTGAAATGTAAAAGGGAGAACGCTGTCGTTCAAACTGTCCCAGCGACCGGTGTTTCCCCCTCGCACACTCGCTTTCTTCGGGCAACTCTTCCTCCAGTTTGCTTCTTACTCTATTTCTCTGTCAACATCTTTCTTTGCCTCTCTCATTTTTCCTCTCTCAGGTGGGCTTGGCTGTCACAGGTGCGCGGGGCCCCTCAGCCAATGAAAAATGAGGGCCGTCGCACACGCCGACTTTGATGAACCTCACTGTATGTCGTTCTATCACTCTTCTCCATTTGGATTCCTCTGCAAGTTTTTTGCCCAGTGACACATACGCACACACACACACACACACACACACACTTACACACACACGCACTGACACACACACCAATTATTCATCTTGCTGAAGGATGCTGCACTCTGGTGACTATGAGTTCAAGAGGTCCTTTGTTTTTGTATGTGAAGGTTTGCATATGTGGAGTCCCCGGACTGGGCTGCTGATATAAATTTACATTCATGTTACTGTGTATATATATTATTATGTAGCTGCGATTGTCTGCTGACAAGTCCAGGAAGCACCCCGCCTCTCGCCCAAGATCAGCTGAAATAGGTTCCAGCCCACCCGTAACCCTAATGAGGGCAAGCCTGTTAGAAAATGGACGGTGTGTACAGACTTGCATGAATATGTTACTGTCTAGCACTGTACGTCATCGAGTACAGGGCATTACTTCTCATTGGAAGACTCTGTGTTTTATTGATCAAGCTGACTTTGAAATTAGCATTGTAATCATTATTTATTTTTAAGGACTACTTTCATCTGCGATTGCCTGGCGACCAGAATAGGGTGTACACCGCCTCTCGCCCGAAGGTAGAGGAGATAGGCTTCAGCACGCCCGCGACCCTAGTGAGGACAAACGGTCAAGATAATGAATGGATGGATGGACTACTCTTATGTATTGTTTTTGCACTAAACTCAATGCTCCATTGAGACTTGTTAGAGGCAGAGTTAATTTCCTTTTTAATCAAATTATTTTTAATTTTCTCAGGGTAGTTCCAACTTCAAGACCTCACACTGCCATAATTTTCCACAACCTGATGGATGTTAGGTGCATATTGCCATCCCGCATTGATTGTCTATATTGGAGCTCATGTCCAAGGCCACAGAGGAAAATGTTAATTAACCTCACTTACTGAGTTGATAACACAGCAACAGTGTGTGAATGTGTTTGTGAATTTGATAGTATGCATGTGTGCATGTGTGCGTGTGTGTGTGTGTTATACTTGCTATGTGAGCAGCTGTAAAATTCTGGGGGCTAATCCCTCTCTATTGGGGCCTAATCCTGTTCTAATCCCTTTAAAACTCTCGATCAGGCTCTTGAAATCTCAGCGGGGATAAATCTTGTCAAACACTGGAAGGACACAGTAAAACATTTTGGGCTTGTGTGTTAAAATAAATATCTGTCAATTCATACACCTACACATGATGTTATTCTTTTCTCAGCGCAGTTGAATGAGTGCTTATTAGTTTAATTTTATTCTTTCATAGGATTTTTTATTTTTTTTGAAAAACCTGAAATAGAACATTATTGCAGGCATATTCAATAGAGTGTAGTCGAAAAACAATTGGACTATGCTTTTTATTGCTTAAGTGACAGTGTTTTTATTCCTACATCTATAGAATTTGGTATTTCTTAGTTTAAGATAAACTTGCTCATAACCACTAATAAAACCTCAATAACAAGTTATAATACCTTCTTAAGAGTTTTAAGAAAAAACATGCTTGATGCAGGGGAAATGCTCTTCAACAAAACACCCGGTAAGAAGAAATGTTTTGGCAGACAAAGAACAAGCAGATTTTGGGTTGACTTGCGATATTTAATCTTAGTTATATATGAGTTTCTGCAGTGTACTTGTGTTCTCTGCACCAAAAATTATGCCCCACAGTCACACTTCTCTTCAATCATTTTATGTGCATGCTTGCAAAAGTTAAGACGATGCTTATTTGTGCACTCACTCTCTTTAATCTTCTTGTTCTTCCTCAAACACCCCCCCCCCCTCCACCCTCAAACACGCTTCCCAAACAGATGAATGCATTACTAAAATGAAAAACAAAATAACAGCTTTGGGGGAGGAGGGACGGATGGAGAAAGGTGAGAGGAATAGCGGGTGTGAGCAAGATTTTATTTAAGTGTTCTTGTAAACCATTTACGATATTAATGTTGCAAGGCTACTTATCAATATTTCAAACCATAAAAGGTGTGGTTGTGAGTAGAAATGGCAAAGCAGCGGGGACGTGCACTCTCCGCTTGTGTTTGAGTAAGTGTGTGCATGTTGGCCTGAATCAAAGAGATAGAGCACAGTAGTACAGTGGAAACTCCAAAGTCGGTCGCCTCTAAGCTCGACCAAAATGTATGCCTTAAATTTCATATTTTAAATATTAAATGTGAGGCATAATGCAAACAATCGCTGATGCAGCTAACTGAACCCAATTTCAGCCAGCATCAAAAGATGCACTTTCTGCCTTTTCCTTTGGCTTTTTTGTGATGCGTCGCTGGTAAGCGAAAGAAAGTGAAAATAGAAGAATAACTATGGAAGAGGACTTTTTCTTAAAACTTTTGTTCTCACCATTTTTGAGTCAGTGAGTGTGTCAATCCCACACTAGTTGGGGACGATCCCTAGTAATCATGGATTACTGAGCGGAAGTGTTTCTTCTGTTAAGTGATGTTTAGCACTGTTACTGGTTTTATTTTGTAACATCTCTAATTTGGGATTTTTATTTTAATTTTTTCATTTCCCGGCTGTTCTGTTAGGCCAGTTAATAAGTGAGATGTATAATAAAGTGTTTGGGGGAGTATTGACCATTAAGAATTATCTGGGGAGAAATATTGTTAAAGATTAACTAAACCCAAAGTATTTATTCTAAAATATCCTCCCAACGGCCATTTTCGTCAGTCATCAGTATCCAGCGTTAACGGCTAGTGGATAACAACTAGCTGCCTTGGCCACTCACCCACGGGTCTCAGTCGGGGAGCGTCGCCATTCAGCTGGCGCAAGCAAACTGTGAGTGCCCGGTAGGCTCCGGCAGTGGGCGGACTACTTTTCAAAGGCAGTTTAATAGCCCAAAATGAATCTGCACACTTACCTTTGATGCTGACAACCAGACACAGTTGCAGTTCCTCCCGATCTATTTTTAACAAACCACACTTGTTGAAATGTAAAGGCAACGAGCTACAGTAATTGCGATGTCACGTCGTCACTTTCGATCTCCGACCGATGACGTTTTCACCTAAAATGGTGCTGCTCGTACGTTGATGAATTATTCCATTTAATTATTATTCCACGAACACAATATTAATCACAGTACAGTGTTTTGAGTAGTGCTGGCACATCGTGTGTTCTGGCAAAAAAAGAAAAAAAAATCTGGGTTTAGTTCCCTTTTAATATTTATTCTTCGTTATTAGTTATTTTCTTATCTAGGTACATTGTGCCCGTGCTATGCTGCAATCAATTCTTTAAACCTTTGTCTCGCTGCATTAAACACTACAACAACAACAACAATAATCAGAAGGAGACACAACTATGGTAGCATGGTATCCTAAATACAGTACATGTGGAACATACAGACGGTCGAAATGACTTTTCCAAGAAACCACCGTCACAAAAATAGAAAAAAACAATAACAATTGGTAAAACATAAAGACAAACACTGAGAGTATTGCAGTTACATGTAACTAAATCAAAATACAATGAACCCATATAAAGCTCCTGTGTACCCAGGAATTTGTCAGTATGCAGCAGACAAAGGCATTAAGAGGTGAGCAGCATGTGCAGCCCTCCGCAGGTGCTTGAAAACATTAGGACACACGCACGCGCACATGCACGCACACACACTGACCTCTGGACAGTGTTCTGTCATCCCGGGTCTCCTCTTGTCATGTCTAGTGTTACACATCCAAAACACTCGCTGAACACAAACCACTAAATGATGGCTGCAGGCTGGAAGAGTGAATGTGTGCGCTTCCGAGGATGGGAGAAAACGAAAAGAAAAAGGAAGACTGTGTGGCGGTTGTGTGAATGGGATAACCTGTGTGTGTGTGTGTGTGTGTGTGTGTGTATGTCTGTATGAGTCAGTATGATGACCCAAGGCAGGGCCAGATGGATGGATGTTGTGACCTACCTACAGGGGTGCACTCACGCTTATTTACACAAAGCACCCTTAGGTGTGTAGCAGTTTTGTGTGGGTGAGTGATACAAGCATCGAAACTTTGCCTCTCACAGAGAACGGAAATTCAGAAAATAAATGTATTACAATAAAAAAAAAAAATACCGATCAAAGATTACTGTAGTTTGGAATTTATATATATTTTTTAATATTATTATTCTGAATCCCTCAACGTGCTTTTTTTTTTTTTTGCAAGGATGTATGTCTTTCTAAGTATTTATGTATTTTTGAACAAAAATCCCAAAACTCACTTGAAGCACACCTTAGAATCTTAGAAAGAAAAAATATCTGCCCTTTTGGGGCTAAATTATACGGCTTGTTCTTTGACAAATTCCTAAAAGGGAATTCTTCCAAATGATCCCCGATCAGAAGCAGCTATGCTTGATGCTAAATTGCCAAGCTATTTTGCCTACGTCGTCTAATGTGGGCGGAGCATGGTGTCAAAAATTGACAATGATTTAGAGAATTCACCATGAAAAAGGGGTGTGCACGGTACTGTTCAATGCCGCTTGCATTTTTAATTTTAATTGTTTCAGTGTGGTCACAAAACCTTTTAATTCGAAGCATTGTCATGCATGAGACATGAGATCGCCCACGACCTCACAAACCTTGGAAGACCGTAGCTCAGCAAGGATATATTATAAGGCATGTGTTGTTTTCTTTTTCCATTTTTTTTGTTTTTTTTTACATTCAATTCGTACATTCAAAGCAGTAAGACTCCAGTCATGTCCCAATAAATTTGTCCAAAGTCACCATTCGCATCATCGCTTGCTCTAATAGTGTTTCGCTGTTACTAAGTGGTTGACAGCACCAAACTGGTAGAGTAATAATGTTAAAAAGTGAGCTATGTAATAATGTGGTGAAATTATTTTTACAGTTGTGTGACCATTAATAATGTTCATTCTACTTAAAAATTGCCTGTACAGTTACTAAATGTTTTATGATAGGCCTAATAGTTTGACCCTAGAACATGTTTCGTGCTCAAATATAGACGTTCTACCATATTATGCCTCTAAAGTATAAATCACTTATAGAAAAACAAAACGGTATGTTTTTGTTTGAGGATGTAATCAAAGTAGGTATTGACGGCTCTGTCAACAAGTACTGGAAGTATACTTACTTGAGTGTATGTGTGTGTGTATACAAAGTAGTTGTGGGATTGGGATTGTGTGTATGACTATTCTCGACTCGTTTCTGTATCTGTGCGTGTTGGTGCGCACAGGACTTCAATCCTCGTATGTGTCCATGTGTGTTATTTCCAGTGCACAAGTGCGTCATGGCATACGCACATTCATAATGTCGTCGTGTGTTCCTTTTCAGCCCTACAGCATTCATTTCTGTATTGACAACATGCTTGTCCCTGTCACACAGAGAACATGAAAAGAAAGGCCATTCTCATTTAGAGCTATAAAGAGCCCGTCGCTTCATAATGACCTCCAGCCATTTATAAATCATACTTTAACGCGAGAGAGATGGATCTCTAACCGCTGACAGATTGCCAAATTGATCAGAATTACTCATTCATGAATCAGCCGTGGACTTTTTCTAGCATTCAGAGGAAAAGGAGACACAATTCCAAAGTGTTTTAAAGGTGAGCTATCCATATGAGTCATCTCTACGCCAATGAAAATGTCAGAACAAGTTTTTTTTTGTTTGGACTGCATTCCATCAGTTACGTTCATCTTTCCCCCTTTCATCTCAACCCTTTCCACTGGCTTTTCCCCTTTTGAGTCATCTGCATATGGACAATCAGCAGCTCATGTTTACTGATTCGCTCAATCAGTTCTCACTTCTCCCTTGAGATTCAGACTCCTCGTCCACAGCCAGTGAGCGTGTGCTTGTGTGCATTGTGAACAAAGGGAAAATCCCGGAGAGAGCCACGCAGAACGTGTTGATCGATCCTCTGCAATTACCAGTCAATCGAAATGTGATTTATTTCCAGAGGAATCATTTCAATATCAAATCTGTGTGTCTGTGTGTGTGTGTGTGTGTGTGTAGGGAAATCCTGGTCGATAAATGAAACCTTACTTCCCTATTCCGAATGCTGCATCCGTCCCTCACCTAATCCATGTCTATCGCATCTTCTTGTTTTACCATGCCAAAGCCCTGCAACTTTTCAACAACTACGTCTCTCTCTTTACCTAACGTCTGCCTTGCTGTTGTTGTTGACAGCACAAAAGTTGTGAAAGCGATGTTACTGTTCAACATGTATTTTATGGTGGACAGATTTAAAATTTACAAAGGTTTTTCAGTTTTTCGGGAATTAACAATCTAAATATCAACTGTCTTACTGACTAGTCGCAGTTACATTTTTAATAGATAGAATTTTCATTCAAGATAACTAATTGTGACAAGTCAAAATGACTGATAAAGAGATATGTAAATATGTTTTGCCTCATTGAAAGTGAATTAGAGATATCATTTCACCCTAGCACAAATTATGTCACATTTACGTTCATTTGTATGGGGTTTCTCCTTATAGATACCATCTACAATTCAGTTGTACATATCCACTATATCCAACTACGGATATCTAAAACTATAGCTATCTGTAACTTCAGTTTGAGATAGCTACAGCATCATTTTGACTAGCCATAATTTCAGTTACAGATATTGCCAAAATCATTTTGCATTAGTTAAAATGTAATTTATGATATCTGAAAGGGAACATTTAGATACCTTAAACTATGACCACTCAAAATGACGTTGCAAATATCTCGACTGGAGTAACAGCTTCCAGTGCAACTCAGTTTCAGATATCTGAAACTCACTAGCAGATACCTGCAAATGAATTGTACTGGCAAACTACACACACGTGAATGGCTAAAGAAATGTAATTTGTCCGAAGTGAAATGAAATTGCAGATATCTGAAATGACAATTGTGGGAAATAATTTATTTTTAATTATTTTTTTGGACCAGGCAAAACTGAATTCTAGATATCTGCAACACATATCCGGTCTAACTGTTAAATGTTAAAAGGGCTTGCCATAGCATTGCAAACATTACACTATATGCTTCCGCTAAGGTTGTCACAGATATGTATTATCCCTGGTGTATTTTCTCAACCATGTTCTTATCTTTTGTTTTGATTATTCCACTCCTTATATTGTTCCTCTTCTTATTCACCCCATAACCCTGAGTTCAGTCCACCCTCAACGTATCCCAAGCCTGCCCCCTGTCCCCATCCCTCTGCTCCAGATTGCTCCCCAGTGAAGCTATCATTCTGAGGGCTTGTCAATACGACCAAGTCAACCAGACAAAAAGACCAACTGACCGATCGAGGTATTTTGATTTTTAATCGCTCCTCCCTCTCCCACAGCACCATCCTTCGCCTCCTGACTTCCCACCCTTTTTTGGGCACTTAATTAAGTTGCCAAGTGGCTGTCAGGAATAATTTTTTGCTGCACCACAGGGCCGAGGGCCATGGTGGACTTGACATTTGATAATATTGCGTCTCCGCGTTGATTGAAATTGATTTTTTTTTTGGGGGGGGGGGGGGGGGGTTGCGCCACCTCCTCGCTGCCGCTGTGATGGTTTGACAACTCTCAGCCAATCAGCCTCAAGGACAGCCCACGGACCCCCATTCTTTTGCGAGGCAACTCATATTCCTACGAATGACGGCTTGATACCTGCTTTTGTGTATGTGTGTGTATGCGTGTGCATTTGTGTGTGTGTTGGGATAGCAGGGGTCAGTCGTGGAGTACCGTCGCGGGGTCATGGAACTGGCAGTCACATTTCCCATAAATCAGTGAGGCAGAGCGGAAGTAAAAGTGTGTCAGTCCGAGCGTGTGTGCGTGTGCGTGTGCACGTGCGCTGGAGCTCATCTGTATATGCAGTTGCATTTGCGTGTGTTCATGTGTAGCACTAACAGTCTTTTATTTTGTTTTTATATGCTACCGATGCCGCCCCCCTTAGCTACGTTTCTCCTCTAGTTAATAGAGGGTATAATGTTAGATGCAAATGCCGGTTTTAATTGTTGTTTTATTAATAGGAAGACGGGTGTTTAAGTAAGGAACATTTTGATGAAATGCCACTCAAAAGCAAGCTGCAGTCAGAATCAATCAGGTTAATTAATTACAAAAGCAGACACCACAATCAGTCTTTCATTTTAACAATCAGACTCCACCACACGCTCCTGGACAGGCCACTGAGCGACGGGGCGTTTATACAAGTCCTTAATGTATTTACTAGGATCTGTCCCAGGGCAAAACTTAATTGTTTTGTTTTGAAGTGTTTTGATTTATATTAAACAAAGAAATTTCAATTAGTCGTGGCCAATTATCATCCCAGCTTTTGATAAATATTGTTTTCAGTTACGTTTGCCCGGAAGTGTCATTTATTTTTGATAGTTTATCGTAATGACATTTATTTACGAGTTTATCATATTGTGTGAATTAAATTAAAAAAATAATAATAATAAAGTGACATTTGTTGAAGTATTACTCAAAGCAAAGTTTTTTTTGTCATTAACATAATTATATCTTGTGTGTTACCTTAAATATATGTAAGTTTATAGTGTGAGTGAGTGAGTGTGAGTGTGAGTGTGTGTGTGTGTGTGTGTGTATGTATATATATATATATATATATATATATATATATATATATATATATAAAGTACACATTCAGATTTTGTTAAATGAGACAGCATTAGTGAGCTGTTTAGTAGATACATTTCACTGTGTGAATACAAATAATTAATGATTAATATTATATTTATAATTTGGAATATTATTTTGGAATAATTATATGACGCTCAGTGTTTTTCCAGTAACCTCTCCTCTGTTACACTCTGCTAGTCAGCCAGGTCCACCTCATGCTTCAAATTAGCAGTCAGCCACTATTTAATCCTGTCCTACTCACTCACTCTTTGCCAGATTGTTCTTTTGCGCTTATGCATGACTAGCAAGCCCTTTTCTTTGGATTGATCTCCCGTTGTCAACTCTCCCTGACTCTGTCCCTCCTGACTCATGCTTTATCTGTTTTTTCCCCAACTACATTCTGCCTTGGTTTTTCCGGCTTTCTGTTTGCCTGTCCCCGTGGCTGTTTGGTGTTGCGCTCCAACGACATCGCAGTGTGAGTTTCCTTGTTGTGCTACCAGTGGATTGCAGCCAGTAAAAGTCATTACCAACGATTACTTATTCTTTCATTGTACTGCATTTAGGTTCTACACTTACTGTACAATCTAGCCGTCCATGGACCCGGCAAACACCTCACCACCACAGACCTGCTTCGAAAGGTTAGAGTCCATCCTCCAGCAGCTAATGCCCAAACACAGGCATATCGGCATAAGCAACAGAGATGCAACAGCTAACAGGTGCGTTAACACAACCAGTTGTTCCGGCTCCTTCACCAGCACCATTGCTGGAGCACCCCATCAACCTTGGAACTCCCCTGAGCCATGAGTAGGGACCCCGGAATGTTATGCAGGGGGCTCCGAGACTTCTGGTCCCTTCCTGAATAATTGCTTCTTGTTGTTTCACGTGCAACCCCACACATTTGCCTCTGAAGAAGCCAACGTTACTTTCACCATCAAACATCTGACAGGGAGGGCTCGCCTCTGGGGAACCGCAGAGTGGGAGAAATGGACTCCGGCCGGTGCCTTTTTCCAGTCATTTTTTTTGGGCATGTGGTTATTTTGGTTCCAACACAGCATGGGGCTTGATAAACATGCACCAAGGCCCATCAGAGTGACTGGTATTTCTCTGATGCTCTCCTCTACAGCCTGGCTGATTACATCAAGGATTAATTAGCTGGTGTCTCATGTTCTTCCGTCCACACTGAACGGGGTAATCGAGCTGGCTATTCGAATGGATCTGTGCGTCCAGGCTATGAGATAGCAGAGAAGGCAGGATACAAAAGGTCGCCAACCTTCAGCATGCCCTCGGGTTCCCTTCTTTGCCACCAGTTCTTCCCCCTCTGCAGGGCTGCAATCAGGGGGTTCCGAACTGGGCCGCACCAGTCTCACCCCAGAGGAGCTTGAGCGTCGCCTCCAGGCCAAACTTTGCCTGTACTGTGGCCAGGCCGGCCATTTGTCTCCCACTCTCCAGCAAAAGATAGGGCTCACCAGTAGGGAGGGGGTTTCTGGTGAGCCATACCTCCATGCAACATTTATCTAACCAAAGACCTATGTTCTACATTAAGCTTCTTCTCCCTGATGGTTCGCATACCCTCGTCACTTTCATAGCCTCTGGGTCTGATGCCAGCATCATCGACGAGAGGCTCACTTTCCAGCTGGGGTTTGGCCATGTTCCGCTCCCCCACCCGGTTACAGCCAATGCCGGTCATCTCCTGTGTTTGGGTTCTACTCTTACCCGTGACAATCTTCCACACAGTTCTGAGGTTCTGGGTTCGAATCTCGGCTCTAGCGTGTTTTTGCATCTCTCCAGTGCTTGGTTGGTTTTTGTACAGGTACTCCAGTTTCCCCCTACATTTCAACGTTTGGTTAATTGAAGGCTAATGTAAATATGAATTGGTTATTGCACTGCAATTGGCAGTATGTATGACTATAGGAAATTAATGGATGAATGCGGATGAATGAAACTGAAGCCAAGTCTCGACTCTTTTAACTGGGTTATAGATGTCACTTGGTGAATTTCTTGTCTGTCTCTGAGAGCTGTTCTAAATTCCTGATTAGGTTATGTCTTCTTACACAATTTTTTTTTCTGGCTGTCTAATCACCTTTCACTGCTGCAGGCAACAGACAACCTGTACCAGACAAACATAGTATGGGAGTTAACTATTATTTTAGATCTGTGACTTTTTGTGATCTGTTTTCTAATTTGATGACATTCTTAATCTTGTATATGTAAAACATTTCATAACATTCCTTAACGATGATTCTATTTACAGAATCTGTCAAGTTTTGAGGGTGGAGAAAATACTTCAATAGCCTTCATTAATAATGAAATTGACCTCTATTTAAAACGTAATCACAGACATGTTGTGGATGTGCAAATAACTACTGACAACCTTTATAATTGTTTAGATGGGTGGATGAACTCTGTCAGCAGTTTATTCTAATTGGGGCTTTCATTTATATTGCTAATGAGTACTTGTACCTCATCCTAGTTTCCTTTACTCCTCAGCATTTGTCCTCTTTCGTTTCCACATTGACACCCCCTTGTCACCCTCTATCCTGCTTCATTTTTATTTATTTTTTTCTTTTAAATCTAGAACATGCTGCTTCTTTCTGCCTTGAAAGAGCTTTCTCTTCCCTCCTGCTCCCCGCTTCCCTGCTTGGACTTCTTGTTGGACAACCGGGCTATTAACCTTTGTCCACCGCATCTCTCGTCCCATCACTGCAGCAGTAATTAGGAGGTCAACCCTTTCCCCCGCTGTCATTTGCACAGACACACGTGCATGCACGCACACTCACACAAATAATGTATACACATTAGTTCTGAAGCAGTAGAAACCAGGCAACTACCAGTAAATAATTTTGTATTTTTCTGGCAGAAAGGTAGAGATGTTGCAAATGACTATTTGCCTCATGGCTACAGTTGTCATTTTTCTCCTAATTGTGTACCATTGGTATGGAAGTTATTGTCCATGTCAACAAATCAAATTGGCTCACTTAATGAATGACCCATTAATGTAGTCACTTTTAACAATGACAAGTTACAGCCATTACTGAATGTTGAAAAGCCATCATTTGTAATGCCATGTGAGATGTCAGCACATCTTGTGAGACTGAACATCAACAGATTATTAAGGATTGTATATCTTATTTGACAAACAAAAAATGCTTATTAATTCTAACAATAAGTATAAAATGTCACTAGTGCCCGCAAGGTGTATGGTGTTGTCAAACGGTTAGTACTTTTACTATCCATCCATCCATTTTCTGTACCGCTAATCCTCACTAGGGTCGTGGGCCTGCTGGAGCCTATCCCAGCTATCTTCGGGCGAGAGGCAGGGTACACCCTGAACTGGTCGCCAGCCAATCGCAGGGCACATAGAAACAAACAACCATTCACAGTCAAATTCACACCTCCGGGAAATTTAGAGTCTTCAATTCACCTGCATGTTTTTAAAATGTGGGAGGAAACCGGAGTACCTGGAGAAAACCCACGCAGGCACAGGGAGAACATGCAAACTCCACACAGACGGCGCCGGGATTTTAACCCTGGTCCTCAGAACTGTGAGGTGGATGTGCAAACCAGTCTTCCACCATGCCACCTACTTTTACTATATATATATTATATATAGGCGGAACGGTGGACGATTGGTTAGCACATCCGCCTCACAGTTCTGCAGGGTAGGTTAATTGAAGACTCTAAATTGCCCGTAGGTGTGAATGTGAGTGTGAATGGTTGTTTGTTTCTATGTGCCCTGCGATTGGCTGGCGACCAGTTCAGGATGTACCCCACCTGTTGCCCGAAGACAGCTGGGATAGGCTCCAGCAGCCCGCGACCCTAGTGAGGATTAGCGGAACGGAAGATGAATGAATATTATATATGTGTTACATTCTTAAGAATGATTGAATTATTATATTATTATGATATTTTTAATTTTAAATAAGATTTTACATTTTAAATCACTATATTATGAAATTATTAAAACATTGCCCATACAATTGACAATTTGATCCTGGCTCACTTCACATGACTTGAAATAGCAAAAAAAAAAAATATATATATATATATATATACGGCTTGTGTTTGACTTTGTATACATTTGCAATCTGATGATAGGATTGATGATTAACTGGATTATTTTTTAAGAATGAAATTTGAAGGTTTCTAATAGAACTATCCATCCATCCATTTTCTAAGCCGCTTCTCCTCACTCGGGTCCCGGGCGTGCTGGAGCCTATCCCAGCTGTCATCAGGCAGGAGGCGGGGTACACCCTGAACTGGTTGCCAGCCAATTGCAAGGCACATACAAACAAACAACCATTCGCACTCACAGTCACACCGACGGGCAATTTTAGAGTCTCCAATTAATGCATGTTTTTTTGGGAGGAAACCGGAGTGCCTGGAGAAAACCCACGCAGGCACGGAGAGAACATCCAAACTCCACACAGGCGGGGCCGAGGATTGAACCTGGGTCCTCAGAACTGTGAGGCTGACGCTCTAACCAGTCGGCCACCGTGCCACCTCTAATAGAACTACTTCATCTTATTATATATTATTATGACAGATATTTAGCTGCATATTCAGGTATCCACTCTTTGTTGCAGAGCACGTAGGGCAAACTATTTTTAGAGTATGTTTTTTTTCCCCTGTTCTTGACAGCGGCTACCTGCTGCGTCTGAAAATGACACAATGAGAGAGGTTACCGTGAACCAAAATGATAACAGTCACGGACCGGGTGCTAAACAATGAGCTGAAACTTGTTCTAAAGCGCCGTAACACTGAGTCGCATGATCATTTTCTCTGAGTGACATCACTGAAATATATACTGCCAATGGTTACTCTGTTATCAGGATTGTAATCTTCACTTTTGAGTAAAAGCTAATATCACTGCCAATACAGTGAATAATTTTCACGAGCATCACAGTGATTATGTCCTTATTACCATGTACTCTGTTAATTTCAGGGTTTAATAAGATTGCAGAAAAAGGGATTCTCTACCAAAACTGCAATTGAATTAATAGAATGGTCGGCCATAAAAGCATTCAGTGAGTGATTTTATCCCCAGTTCTACAGTGTTTTAATAGCCAATCACGCTCTGTGCCACGAGCACACAAAAATACAGACACAGAGAGATCGAGGTTGAAAGGATTGGGCAATGAGCTGTCAGAAGTCATTTTTTCATCACATAGGTCATTGGCTGATCTCTGTCCATCTCTTCTCTCCCCGTCTCGTTCCCTCCTTTCCCGCGTCCCCTGCGTCTCGTTAACGCAACATACAATTAACGTGTGTGCGTATCAGTGTCACTAGCAACTGAGCCTAAATGGCACTTGGCGTAGAGCTAAATCACATGCTTCCTCCTCCCAGTCAAACAATTATAGACTTCATGCACAAAACAATTGACGCCCGAACACGTTAACACCTAATTAACTTGACACAGAAGTCCTCTCTGGAGCTGAAGTGTCGGGCTTGAAGTGTGGCAACTATCTGGCCCATCTCCTCCAATAACCCATTTCCCCATTGGCTTGACAAAAAAAAATAAAAATTCAGTTTGGTCATTGTTGGCCGCAGTATTTTTAGCTATCTTTATTTACATTTTAATTTATTCATGGTTAACACCAAAGGTATATGAAAAATCAAACCACATTTGAAAGCTGTGATTGTACAGTGCCTTCTTTGACAACCACAATGCCACACCCTAAAGTCAGAAGCCTGAATAAAAAGATTTAGGCTCATTTGGGAATTGTCGTCATCAGTGGGGAGAGATGAATTGGAGTAAGACCTGAACATTACAAATAATGGAAAATGCTAAGAAAAGCATGCGATGGCACTGATACAAATCACTCCGAAGAGTGGGTTTTCAAAAAAAAAAAAAAAAAATGTCCAAAATGCATGAAAAACATCCATCCACTTTCTATACCGTTTATTCTGTACAGGAACTGGATCCTATGCCAAGTTGTGCGTATATCATTTCACCATTAGTGAAAATATCCATCCATTCATTTCCTATAATGTTGCCCTCATTAGGGTCTGTGGTGAGCTGGAGCCAATCTCACTTGACTTTGGGGTAAACCATGTATTGGTCGCCAGCCATTGTGTTGCGAGTCAATATTTAAGATACGAGTGAGTTTCATATACACGGGCACTTGAGGGAAGTGAAAAAAAAACATACAAGACACAATTGTGTTGCTTTGGTTGGGACTGCAACGGATTAATGGCATTTAAATCCATTTCAACAAGTAAAATTGATTAGATATATCACTTGAGTTACAAGATTAATTAAATTCATACATCAAGGTAACACCTAACTGTAATACGGTATCTTAAAATATAATAATATATTGGTTTACATAGAAAAATACATATCAATGTGCCATGAGGTGCAAAGCCTTATGCTGCCCTCAGAGAAGATAAAATGTCAAAATCCTTCCACACTCACATGCTATTGAGGGCTTCTTGCATGTAATTTCTTATATGAGGCAAATTTAAAGGCCAGTACCTCTAAAATATTAAAAATTTAACAATAATATCAAAACTAATGGCAAGGACTTCAAGCAATGTTTGTCTCTGAACGTGTAGCTGATGATAGTTTAACAGATTTAATTTAATTTTTCTCGAGCTGCTGCACCTTAAATCCTCTGGCAACTTCCAGGGGATGATCGCCTAACACCATTGTGCTATTTTTCATAAAGGTACACAAATCTATCACCTGTGGAGCAAGCAGTACATATGGCTTACAATTAACGACTGACTCATTCTGCCCAACTGCAGTGATTGTTTCACAACGCAAACTCGGCGCAACCTCATCCACACTGCAGTAGTAAATATCTGAGATCTAAATCTCCTCACAACATTGTCTAATTACTTCCAACAACACGGTAGCTGATTAACATGTAATTGCTGCTCCGCACATAGCCAGTCCCTCTCTCCCCGTTAGGGTTATTACTGACTATAATTACCGCTAATGTGCAGAGAGCAAGACATACCAACAACACTGAATGTACACATGTTGGCAAAATCGCAACACTTCACCTCAGAGAGTACTTTAAGCTTTTGGGGCTGACTTTGTGACTAGTGCAAAATGCAATACCAGAGAAATTTAGGCAAGTATATTCATGTTCATTATGTTGCCTCATTTAGGAAATGCAACTTGCAGGAGCCAAAAGTCTGTAATGGTCTTCATATGTCAATTCATGTCCCACTGGTGTCTTTCAAATCTCATCCCATTCCCTCACCTGACATTTTGCTCACATGATCCCATTGGTAAGCCCCACAACATGTTCAAACTGGAGCCAAAGAACATTCTCGACATTCATATTGAATGTTTGAATAATGACTGCATCAAAATGGAACAGTCGCACATTACCCGAAAAACCAAACCACTCTTTTCACAGAGTATTAAAAAAACACACAAAAAAACTAACAAAAAAAACATGCAAGTTCAGAAAGTGTTTGTGACATTAAAGGCTCAAATGTGTTGTTTTGATATAACCATTCAAAAGCAATCCACAAAAACCAAATGATTATAAAAATGTGTTTTCATGTTTTTTGTGGCGATGCTTTAAGTATATCATGTCATCAACAGAGATCATATCCCAAATTGTTTTGATACCCCGCAGGAAATCCGATAAGTAGCGACATATGGTTTGCATTTCAATAAGAGCGGCATTTGTTATCCGCTGCTAAAAGCCAAAAAGGGAATTAGAAGTGCTCGTCTGTTTATTAACTTTTACTGTTCCTCGCCAGGGTGACTCGAGTGTACTATATTGCATTCGAGCCATTACATTTACCAATTTACATTTAAAAAAAAATGGGGAAACGGAAAAACAGAGTCCAGGTGCATCTGATCTGAAATGCTAAAAAACAATCTCACCACTGGGTAATGATACTAATGAAAAGACGTATATCTCTGGAATTATATACAATAGCAAGCTGTGCGCAGTTTACGTGGAGGAACTTTCTATCTTCTATAGAAGGCCTTCACTTCTCCCACCCCCTCATGCCTCCTCTGACTAAAAAGCATTTGCGTGGATCTAAATCCAGCTTAATCTTAATTCTCCAACTAAACTTGCTGTGGAGAAAGCTATGAGTGCAAAGCTCCTTTTAAGTTCATAATCACTTTCTCCTTTAGGATAATGGTAGCCACGTCTGTCTCGCTCCATCTTCTGTCCTCCTGCTTTGTCTTCACCCCCCCCCCATCCCCATTTTCCCCAAACACTATCTCTCTTTCTTCGGACCATTAGTGATATTGCCGGGCCGCAGACCTCTGTGTTAAGTCACTTAATCAAAAGCAATGGGTTGAAAATCTTGTTTGGCCTCTTACGTCTGATTCATTCCTGCAGACAAGCGCAGTGGAGAGACAGAGAGGAAGGCCGCAGGGAAATAAACGGAGCGCAAGAGAGATAAGTGGAAAGAAAGGAAGTGAGCGAATGTTGGGAGAGCGCGAGAGACGAGAAAGGACATTAGGTGGCGACGCGATGTGTTATCAGCTAAGCAGCAACATAAAGACCATCAATGGCTCTTTGGCCCTCTGGGGCAAAAGAAGGCCGCTGTTTGTTGAAACACCTCTTACTGCAACACACATAGTCAAACACACTGCTGTGTACAAGTTACACAGCCACTGTCCGATGAAAACCCGATGTACCACGTCCTCCATTTATGATGTTTTGAGGTTGAAAAAAAAAAAAAAAAAAGAAGAACTGCAGTGCAAAGAACTGCGGCTTCCACTCCCAAGCCCGGATTAAAAAAAATTGGTGGCTTGCATCTGGCATTAAAAAAGTCTGCCAAACAAATGGTGGTGATCCATGATGGGACAAGCCGAAAGTCCCAACAACCTACCGGTAGATGGGTTTTTCATACATTAATTATATTATATTCAATGTATTATGACTTGTACAAATTTCAGTTAGGTCAAATCGATGACATCCTGTATTAAATAAAAGTACACCACAACTGTCTGTTATTAGGTTTAGGTCCAACATTGTAAATCCATCTTCTTATCGTCATATGCTGTACAGTACGAGTAAGGTCACTCAATGTTTAAAAATATTCTGTCCAAACATCCTTATTTTAAAAATGCTCTCTGCTTGTATTAGCAAGTCATAACAACATATTTCTGGTATTTACCTCTGCCAGGCCTACAAGTCCTAAGACAAAAAGTATTGTTTTGATCACAGGTTAATTTGTTAGTTAGCAGAATTATGCCCCCCCCCCCAAAAAAAACTATATGACTGATTTTCATGAGCAATATTGTTGGTGTAAATTAGGATGAAAATGCATAAACAGTAAGTGCAGACAAAAATACGGTATATATATATTTTTGCCATTTGAGTGAAAATGGAATCATTCACGATGAACTTAGCTGCCTTGGTTAACCGTTGCTGGATGTCTGTGCTCTACTCAGTGACTTTCTCGTTATTCTAATAACAATTCATTCGACTGATGCTTTACCTGCATCCATCAAGACTCAAAGAAACAGTATTCTCCTTTATCTTCAGTGTCTCTTCTCCACACAAAGTGAAGAAGTGAAGTATGCTTGATGGACATTTCTGGCAGGGAACAGATATTCAGGATGTGATCAAATGTGTGATGACATGGATATGGACAAGAATATGAACATTCACATTATGTTAAAAAGTCTAAATCATAGGAGGACTTCCATGTTTATCATTGGACAGCGATGATATTACAAGTAAAATAGTAGTAATGAAGTTATGATGACTGAATCAGAAGTGTGCGTTTGTGGATTGAAATGAAACTATTTTCTGTTGATTTTCTCAATGCAAATAAAGGCATTGTTATAAGAGAACTGCCCTCTTAATAAAGATTGTTTGTTTTTTAATCTTGCAAAGTGGGTTAGTTTTTCATGGGTGTTTGGAGGAACGGAAATGTATACCTCTTCATTTCCATTAGACAAGAAATTATTGAATGAATGAATGAAAATAAAATGTTTTTCAAAAAATGCTTCATTAAATTGAAAAATCATTTCAATGTGGCAATGGGAAAAATGGAACATAAGGAACACCAGATTAAGTAAAAGCACACAAGCGTGCACATGCACACACATTTTGTTTTTCCATTCTTAGAAGTAACAAAAGAAAAGTTTCCTTCCCCTCGTCATTGCAGCTGACAGGTTTAAATAATAGTCTGTTTGTATTGTGGAGGATGTGCAGCAGACGGAGGAGTGCTTGACTTCATCATCAAATGTCTGTAAAAACAAAAGAATAGTAGCTTACAATCATACATTCTTCTGAGAAACATCGAAATACCATCTGTAATAATATGACTGACAATTTGTCAAAAATGGGGAAGACCTGGAACTTCTTAGGGATCAGTTTGGATTTTTCCTAAAGCTGTACATCAATAATGCACTCTGACAGTCATAAAGCTTTGAACGTTAAGGCGCTCAATGATTTTGCCTTAGTTGAAGAAGTTGCATCAGTACTTTTCTCCAAATGTAGAAAACCCACAAAGCCGAGGATTGAAAAGATGGTTTAAAAGTCATAAATTGAATTGAATTTTCATAATTATAGTAAAAGTCCAAAATTGGAGTGTACTGTCATGAATTACCCGATGATGCACATCGGGGCCAAATGAATAATCTCAAACCGCTTCAAATGATCGGTCTTTTCATTTCCTAATTGAGAAAAAGATGGATTTAAGAGTGGAAAGAGACAATCGTGGTATACCTCTCTCATCTCGTCTGTCATTTTTCTTTATTAATACCCTTTCTTTCCATACTTCCCTATATATATCTGGTCAGTCTCCAGAATTTGGGATATTGGATTGTCGAGCACAGTTAGAGGCTCAGGAAATACTTTTTAAATTAAGTAATCTAATACAATTTGGTTTCTTGTACAGAAAATAACTTACTATGAAAAGTCAAATGAAAAATACAAGTTGACTCAAGGGGGAAAATATATATTTTTTAATTTAATACAACAAAATGTGTGCTCCCTTCACAAGGAATTAAAAACCAAACAACTAAAGTTATACTCCATCAACAATTGACAACCCAATAAAAACTGATCAGAGACACATTTTGGATTCTGACCCTAAGTTTGTAGCTGGACGAAAACCAATTCAGTGTTTCCAGTTGTCTTCCCATTAAAGGATCCTAAAAATGTCAATATTAAATAAAGCTGGGTACCGAGATACTGACATTGGAGCCAAATTTCTTTGTATCAGTCAGCAATTCTCAGATTTATCCAAACGTTTACTGTTGTGGAATGTTTCCAAAGTACTTCACTACAATACAAACGACAAAGAGAAGAATTTGCCACCACCATGACCCAACAAAACAAGCTAACAGTTTGCCAAGCTATCTTCTTAGTGCTCTTGTTCTTTTCTCTCAAGCCAGTCTTGGTACTACGACATACATCATTATGTGTGTGGTGTGCTGTGCTGTTCATCTCAAGTACACACACTACAAGACCCACTCATAGCAATTTTTCTATTGTCATGTGTGGGGTCTTTTACATTTTCAAAATGGATAAAGATGTTAAAAATCAGTATGTGTGTGCCCCACTTCAATATTAAAGGCCTTCGACTAATCTCAACACAAATTAGATTTAAAAGGTGACAAGACCAGATGGACAAAGAAGGACATAAATAACATTCATTTCCAGTCATCCATTTTCAATACCGCTTGTTCTCTTTTGGGTCGCCTAAGGTGAGCTGGAACCTATCCCAGCTGACTTTGGCCCGAGAGGCGAGGTACACACTGGACTAGTCTGCAATCAATAGAGCGAAAACAACCATTTACACTCACATTCACATACATGGACAATTTAGAGTCTTTAATTTAACCTAAATTGCATGATTTGGGACAGCAGCAGGAAGCTGAAGTACCCGGACAAAGCTCAAGCAAGCAAACGCCACATAGAACCTAGACTCGAACCCTGATCCTCTCAACTGTGATGCAGACATATGAACCACCAAGTTGCTGCCTTATTTCATATTCTTGAATATAAAGTGTTTTTTTGGAGGGGCTCTGATTTTCCCTAGCCTAGTTTGCTCTTTTTGAAATTAAAATATACAATTACGATGAATATTCAGCTTATTCCATCTCGTGAGAAGTTCCTGCCATTTTTTCTTTTGTCTCATGAGAAATGAATCAAGCCTCTCCACCTCCTCTTATTGTCTTGCGTTGCGCACACGTGACAAATCATATACCATTGCAAGTGTTGTCGATACACTGGAGGTGCTGAAACTTGAACATCAAACACACTCCATCACCTGCCGACGCAATCAGTCGCTGCCGCAGGTGTCCACCAAGAACACGCTGAATTGCACACCCCTCAGACCTTTAAGAACTCACAATTCAATTAACAGGCAGCCACATGCTCAAAATTACCCACCCTCAAAGCAAACCATCCACACACCAACCAATCATCTTATGCACATATCGTTGTAGACACACACACACACACACACACACACGCACACACAAACACAGATGTGATTCAGTTCCATTGCAGACGCCTGTCACTTCAATTAAGATAGACCGAAATACGTCTTTTGATGTCAGTATTGGCTATCAGGAACATACACCTGATGCTAGCAGCACGAGCAGCCTCATTGTTTGCAACACAATGCTGCTAAAAGCTAACATCATCTGGCTAGCGGTAAAAATAGGCGGACGTTTTCAAGAGGTGCAACAGAGGAGTGCTTGGGATGAAAATAAAGTTCTAATGTTGCAAGCATTTGTATTTATATTATTTATTTTTTTAGAATAAAGCAACACACAACACCTGTGTTAGGATTAGGATGTTTGACACATCCACACCATGATCAGGATGAACAATTTGATTGTGTAAAGGTTTGTTTCTGTTTTACCGTTTACCATTTTTGAGAAAGGATTACTTATAGTAAGATGGCCCCTTTTGGTGGGTTTGTGTGATCATCAACAATTATTTTACTTCAAGCTCATCCATCCATTATTTATGCTGCTTATATTCTTTCGGATCGCGGGTGAGCTGGAGCATATCCCAGCTGACTCCGGGCGAAAAGCCTTGAACTGATCACAAAATGTTGAATTGCAGCAAAACTTGTGGCCGATGGTCGGCCACTAATGAAAACCAGTTGCAGAACACAAAACACTGTGCAACAGTTTAGCATCACTTGGTGTGTGGTGGGCCTTAAAGATTATCCTAATCGATTATTCTGTGGTGTGTGTCATGTTAAGACTGATTTATTTTTTCCTCCCCGATCTGCTTGGGGCCAACATTCATCACTGATAAACCCATTTAATATTTCTGCTTGCAAATCCTTGTGCCTGGTCAGCACCGAGTTTGGCTGTGGCTGTGACTCTCGATTGTGTTGAGTGTTAGTTTTCTCCCAAGTCAAAAATAACAAAGAGTTTGCAACTACAATATATCAGCATAGCTAAGTGAGCCTAGCTTCTTCTAACGGAGATATGAGATGTGTGTGGTGTGCTTTGGTGGTCATCTCTAGAGCAGTAAGCACACAAGGGGATTAGTTCCTCCTCATGTGAGGGGAATCACATTTTCAAAACCGGTTAAGTTGTAAAAAATCAGTTCAAGTAGTAACTACAAAAGGGAAATGTAAAACATCTACAAGACAGTATTAGAGAAGCATGATCAGGCCACTAAGGACATATTAAAACTTCCTGGTATAGATTTACATTGAAATCTGAAGACAAAGATTCTACTGGTTTCTTAGATGTACTGTGGCTGTTTCTCACTGTGGCTGCTGGATTTGCCAGACTACATGCTCGATCAGTGATTTTTACTATAAACATTTATTTGCTACTTTTCAATCATTGTGACATTTTTGATGATCTATGTCAGACTGCATGAATACACAGAGCTCAACTAAGGTTAGCATGGAAATGCTCATCCTGTTGTATTCAAGCATCAAAACCAGATTCTCTCGTTTACCCTCGAGGCTGGTGGTGTGGGGGTAGTATTAAGGTAATATATATTCTAGGGGCAAAATGGGAGGATGTGTCTATCGGTGCACACTGGAAAGCGTGGATGCAAAGTCATTTGTGTCCATATGCGTGAGTGTGCCTCCTTGTTCATCTGAATTGAGATCACTGTGCAGCCGATTCCAAATTAAATGCTTTGGCCAAGTAGATTGCATGACGTCTCCATCAAGCTGCTGTGAATAGAATGCGGCCTTTGACGGATATGAGGAGTGACACACACACAGACATCACAATATTCATTCTCAGCCATCCCTTTTTATCATTCATTCCAATATGTAAATTTCTTGGAAATGTTATTTTACAGAATTTCTGAAAACTGGAAAAAAATGGATTGGCAAAGACATCCAATCCATTCTTTGTAGACTATATACTGCATGTATGAATGTATGCACCGTATTTTCACGACCATAGGGCGCATCGTATTAAAAGGTGCAGTCTCACTTACGGGGTCTATTTCGATATTTAACACATACATAAGGCGCACCGCATTATTGGGCGCAGGCATGGTAAAACATAGGCTATCTTAAAAGATACGGTAGCATGCATGCACGCTAAAACAATGTTTTTAAAAATTCAGCGGGAGCAAAACTGAGTTCGGTTGTACTTTATTGAAGTATTTAACAATGTACTCACGTTATTTTTTGATCAATCCTCATCCACAAATCCATCAAAGTCCTCATCTTCTGTATCCGAAATGAACAGCTGGGCAAGTTATCCAACAAACACACCGGGTTCCCTCTCGTCATTGTCAGAGTCAGTCTCGTTGCCAGGGGCCTGTTCAGCAATGATGCCGGCTTTCGCGAAAGCTCGGACAACAGTCAAAGCAGATACCTTAGCCCAAGCATCCACAATCCATTCACATATGGTGGCGTAACTCGCTCAGCGTTGCCTCCCAGTCTTAGTTGCAATTGGTTTTTCACAGTGGCTGTGAGATGGGCGCACATGGAGTCACAGATCAACAGGGACGGTGACGCGTAGAAAAAAACATACAGTCTCTTTACGTTCACCTCACTGAGCCACTCTCTCATTTTCTCCTCGTCCATCCAGCCCTTTTGATTGGCCTCCAACGATCACTTCGGCTGGAAACCTTTCTTTAGGCAGCGTCTTCCTCTTAAAAATCACCAGAGGTGGCAGTTTCTGTCCATTACCATGGCAACCAAGCACAACAGTAAAAGCCGACTTCTCATGCCCCATTGTGCGTATCGCTAACGTGGTGGTCCCCTTCTTCTCTACAGTGTGGTTCACCGGGATGTCGAAAGTGAGCGGCACCTCATCCATGTTGGTGATGTGGTTGGGCTGAATGTGTTTGTCGGCAATCTTTTTACTGCAGTAGGAGCGGAAGATGGCCAGCTTTTCTTTGTAATCCGCCGGAAATTGCTGCGCCACGGTAGTCCTTGCCCGGATGGCTAGATGGCGTCGAAAGCACCAAGACAGACCTCCTTGGAAATGTTCAATTTTAATTTCTTCTGCAAGCATTATTGCCCTCAGTCGAATGGTGACTGTAGAGACGCTTCTCCCGGCTGTTCTTTGCACAATAATCCATTGCTCGAGTTGGTCTTCCAACTCGGGCCACCTCGCCTTGTTTCCGCGGAAACTCAGCTTCGTCTTCTTGACTTGGCAAAGCTCGTTTTCCTGCTTCCTCCACTTGCGAACCATGGATTCGTTGATCTTGAATTATTTCGCTGCTGCTCGATTCCCATGTTCCTCCGTGTAACTGACATCTTGCAGTTTAAACTGTGCTTCGTAAGCGTGTCTCTTCGTAGGTGGCCTTTTCGGGGGTCCTTAGCCAAACCGGTGTTGTTTTGCACAATGCACACCCCGGCGCTATATACATACTCGGGGGTGCCTTTAGCATCCTCCTTCACGCGCACCCTTCCCCCTTTATGTCCGCATGCTGTACACAGTCATGTCCATCTTTCCCCTATATAAGCAGCGTGTCGGCAGGAAATGCTCCCAGTCAGTCAAATGGAGCGCTCATCAAAGTCACACTACATTTACAGATTTTGGAACTCGGTGCACACATAAGGCGCGTCGTCATTACAAGGCGTCCTGTCCATTTTGGAGAAAATTTAAGACTTTTAAGTGCGCCTTATGGTCGTGAAAATACGGATGTAAATATTGGTGAGGGTGACTTTTTATTTGTTTGCTGGGAAAAACACACAATGGCCTGTTTTAAGAGTGCTAAGTGATAATTATATATATTCTCAGCGGAAATTATTTGAGGTTAGGTTAAGGTTGAAAACACAAGAAAGCATTGCGGGGAAACAAATGATTCCGATAAATGGTCATGTTTATCTACAACAATTTGTGGTTTTAAATTGATTTGAATCGCTAATTTATGTTACTTTTTGTTCTTCTGGTACTCTGTGCAGTTTGTGTTGTTTCGTGAGTATTCGTTGATTTGGATTCTGCAGCTTCCGTACAATAATGTACCTCTCTCTTTAAGACACATAAAACAATCAAGCACTTAGTGAGAGCTACAGAGGGTCTTCTCAAATATGCAACACACATTTCCTTTTTCTTTAACTTCTGCAGTTTGTGTAACAATGGTATGCAAAGCCGTCCGTGTGACATCAGAAGACTTAATGATATAATCAATTCTATCATTTGATGACGCTTTGTCATTCACTGATTTTGACCACTCACAGTCTTCCCAATCTTCATGGCCAAAAATCAAAATCATTCTGGAGGAATGAGATGAATTATATAAAACTTTTCTTAAATCACTACAGGAAATAACATTTGGAGAAAAAGTATCACAGATGCTTTTACCATTTTAATGTCCTACTTGACACATGGCTAATCCAAGAGAGCTGCTATATATTTTGCAAAGCACTAATACCCAGGCTGTGAGCCAGATGGATGATAAGAGTCTCGAGAGAAAGTGAGAGATTTGGCAGTCCCGCTCTCAGCAATCATGTCTGCACAAAGTATTAGCACAAATTGAAAACATAGTTAAAATGTCATCCACTGATATGAGATATTTCTCAGTCAAGATTGTTCTGAATCAACAGGATACTTACAGTACGCTGCACGCTATGTGTACTGCTGTCACAGTAATTGGTTTCTCGAAAGAAAGTTGGTGCCGTAGTTTGCGCCATAGTTAGAGCCTGGCTTCTGTACTTTTGCATGTTCCCCAACTTGAAATGAAATTGCACTTGCTTGTGTTTATCACACAAATAAATGTATTTGATATTGAGATATTTTGACTTTTTTTAATGAGAATTAAGGCTGGTTATGATAAAAGGTAAAGTTTTAAATGGTGTCAAAGTTGAGGTACAAAAACATGGGTGTCTGTGTCTTCTTTTTGCTGTCTATATGGATCATAAAGCACACCTAAAAGGATGAGAGGTGGGAGGCCGGGCGAAGGGGTGGTTGATGCAGAGGTGACAGCCTTCTGTGTAAAACTAACAACGCCCAGGTAAAAATGCAAAAGAAAACCATGAGTCTAAGACTCCTTGCACATTGCAGTAGATCACATGCAGATACATTCGCCTACACGAACCCCACTATATCCCTCAAATCCCCCGTCGTAAATGTTACTTATGGTTGTTTTTAATTTTTTCCCAGTGAAAATCCCCCGGTCGACAGTTAACTAACTAACGGCATAAAGGAGAGGGCCAGAGATTAGTCTGTGATCCAAGTAGTAGTTCAGCAATGTGGCGTAAGAGTACTACAATATAAAACAACACAGTGAGAATGTTTTATATAGGGTAAAAGTCAAAAGTCTAAATACTATATTTTGTAGATACTTTGAAAGTGCATTGGAATAAAAACTAACTTTTTTCTTAGATTGACATAAAACATTACTTACTGTTCATATTGTTAGGGTACAAATGCACAGTCTAATTAATTAAGTCTGCCTTAATAAAAATACCTGTGCATTAGGGCTGCACGATATTTTGTTTGACCATCGTCATCGTGATGTCCTTGTGCGCAACAGTCACGATGCTGGGTCTGCTGCGATGTTGATGTTCTGAAATGTACAGTGAAACAACTGTAATATTAAAAGTGACCAGAAGAGGGACCTGTTTGGATGTGCTGCATTTCGCTCTTCAGAATGAAACTAGGCAGGCATGCAACAGCCGCGTGGGTGCACGAGGTGCGTTCAGGGACACTGCGCAAATGGGTGTGAATGTGTTCTTCTGTAATACAGTACATAATTGTAAAAATGGATTACAAGGAAAATTATTATTTTTAATCAGAATGCTTTAGTTAAAACACTGTACGATCACATTGTGATAATATGGAATTTATTTTGTTTTGTAGTATAAGAGTAGATAAATTATTTTGCTAATATAGTCAGCCAGAATTTGGCTTTTGCCCTTTCACCATCGTTTCTGTCACACTGTGTTGCGTGTTTTTGTTTGCACATTAAGGACAGAAGTCCTGTTTTTTTTTTTATTCCTCAGTTTAATAAAGACAATTCAAACAAAAATGTTTTTCCTCATGTTTTTGAGATTGTAGAAAGCTGCAGCTGGCTACTAGTGTGGACTCAATGGGTTGCAACAATGGCAAAATGAAATGCCAGTATTTTGATGGTAATAGCCTGTCACCAATATTGAAAAAAAACTAAAACTAACTACAGAACTATGAAGTAGTTTGTTCCTGGACAGGTGAACTTATTACAAAATATTGAATTATGAACTGAACTAGTTCATTTTTGGAGCAATTAACTGAACTTTGAACTAGTTCGCATAGAAAATGAACTTTCCCAACACCGATCCCGTATTATTTCACATCACAATATATATGGCAGGTTTAAAAAAAACAAACAAAAAAAAAAAAAAACATTTTTTTTCAAAATCATGCAGCTCTCCTTTGGATTATTCATGTGTAGCTCATAAAGTGTCAAGTGAGTCAGAAAAGTTATTGAACTAGCGTCACAAAAGATATGTTTCAGATCCACAACTACAATCTACAAGTTTTCCTCTTGGAAGTAATCCATCCATCCATCCATTTTCTGAGCCGCTTCTCCCCACTAGGGTCGCGGGCGTGCTGGAGCCTATCCCAGCTATCATCGGGCAGGAGGCGGGGTACACTCTGAACTGGTTGCCAGCCAATCGCAGGGTACATACAAACAAACAACCATTTCCACTCACGGTCACACCGACGGGCAATTTAGAGTCTTCAATTAATGCATGTTTTTGGGATGTGGGAGGAAACCGGAGTGCCCGGAGAAAACCCACGCAGGCACGGGGAGAACATGCAAACTCCACACAGGTGGGGCCGGGGATTGAACCCGGGTCCACAGAACTGTGAGGCTGACGCTCTAACCAGTCGGCCACCGTGCCGCCTGGAAGTAATCCCTCGGAGTCTAACGCACTTTCTCATTTTTCTGTGCCACAAATTCATGCACTCCTGGAAGGATTATTCTGGGATTGTCACAGCCATTCTGATGTCGTTTATGTCTTCAAAACTTGTCAAATCAGTACAAGTCCTGCCACAACTCTCACCTCTTCTTGCGCACTGAACAAATCAAATGCCACAGGATCTCTTTGTCGATGTGCTGATTGATCGTCTTGCCCACACTGAAGGGCAAAACTCATAGTTTGTAGTTCTGGTCTGAAATAAATCTTTTGTGAATTAGTCCTTGACTTTTCTGATAGACTTTGTAAATTGCTGCAAATTGTGTAACTACCAGAATTAGAGTTATGTGTCAAGTCAACATGAACAGGTGTGTGTCAGCAAATGCACATACACATCTTGGGTGTACATGAACGGCATAATGAAGAGATTAAATCACAAGCGTGGCTCTGTGTAATTGCCTAATTATGTTTAACTAACTACAGAAGGGGAGTAATAACCCAACATGTCTAACATGGGAAATAAAACACAGGCAAAAGGGTGAAGGGAGGTTAAATACAGCAGCTGAGGTATACTTCTCGTGGTTGCGCACATCCTGAATGTGCCAGGATTTATTTCCACCAAGATTGCCCCTGTGTAGTTAGTGTACTTAGTCATGTAGTTTATTTCAGCACAAGGACTGGAGGAGAAAATGTAATGGGATGTAGAAGTACCATGTCACATCGAATACTGAAGACAATCAGGGGAAACCTGGCCGTTCTCTGATTTGTACAGATAAGACAAATAGAAATAATCAAACTGCAGTGATACTGGAGGCTACTGCTTTGATTGTCCATCCATCCATTTTCTGAGCCGCTTATCCTCACAAGGGTCGCAGGAGTGCTGAGCCTATCCCAACTATCATCGGGCAGGAGGCGGGATACACCCTGAACCGGTTGCCAGCCAATTGCAGGGCACATAGAAACAAACAATAATTCGCACTCACATTCAAACCTACAGACAATTTAGAGTCTTCAATTAACCTCGCATGCATGTTTTTGGGATGTGGGAGGAAACCCACACAGGTACGGGAAGAACATGCAAACTCCATACAGGTGGGGCGGGGGATTGAACCCCGGTCCTCAGAACTGTGAGGCAGACGCCCTAACCAGTCGTTCACCGTGCCACCTGCTTTGATTGTGAATCTGGTAACTTTAAGTAACTTGGTGTACATTCTTCTCATTGTTCCCTCATCACACTATGTCAAGTTGATCCTTCTGGAAAAAATTACATGAAAGCCACAACACACAGCTAAAAATAATCCTTTGAATTTTGCTAAAATGAGCTCTCATCAGGTACTGTAGACTTTGTGATATGCCAAAGTCATGCTTGATGGCAGTTTGAACTATTAACTTACATAAGCTCAGTGTGTTTGAGGTTCCACTGTAGTATTGCATGGACAAAAAAAATTATTTCGGGGAGAAAAAAAAAACCCTTGTTCCTTTTGAGATGGAGATTAAAATTCATAAGATTCTCAGTCCCCCCTCCAAAAAACATCTGTTTACTCCCTCTTCTATCACTCTGTCCATCCATCTGACTCCTCCTATTCATACTGAAGCAATCTAGCAGCAGTCACCGCCTGCAAAATTAATTTGACAGGTTTGCATTAAGGCACCTGATCAATACCCACTTAGAGCTGTGAGGGCTAAAGCCAAGAAAAATAACACACCCCGGCATCCCCTCCACTCCCTCTGTACCAGATGAGAAAAAAATGAATCTTGGACACTTTTTTCACCCCTTTCAATTGCTCGGCAGCCCTTAGCCCTGCTCTCTATCAGACGGGCACACATGCATTGGCAGTGACACATGAAAGTACACACAGACAAGCACAAAGGCAGCAGCATGCTTCTCTATCACTAGGCTGACCTCCCGCCATTGATCGGAAGCCGTTAAGTTGACAGAGGGCCCGGGAAAGGGTGCGTGTTTGTATGTTTGTGTGTGTGTGTGTGTGTGTGAGTGCTTTGTGACTTTCACTGGGCACTTAAGCAGACAACAATCAACTATACAACCTTGATAGAGACTCAGCTTGAGTGCAGACTATAGTTGCTTGTGATTGAGGGCCTGAAAAGACGATAATTTGTGGCCAGTGGTACTGAAACACAGAAAGTTGGACAAGGACCTCATGGGCAATGCATCTAAAAATAGAAAATGGGAGACCAAAGAAACCATAGAAATATGGGAAAGGAAGCCAAAGTTATTGCAAAAAAATAAGTTACCATTGTGTTACTATTGTATCATCAAAGTTTCTATTTTGCTTGTAATTTCATTGCAAGGACATATATTCTCAGTTTCATGCAAACAAACACAAAATTGCCACTTGCCCAGTGTGTCAAATTGGCGTAGCACTAAAACGCATACAATGAGTTACTGAATATTCAACCATTTTTTATTTTTTTTGATTCAACAATCAAAATGAGACTGAAGAGGAAAGGCCAAGGAGATCAAGTTAACATTTTAACAGAAATCAGTAAGCCTCTATAGTGGGACAAGAGCTACACTCCACTACTTATCCCTCCAGTCCTCCTTATCCATTCGTCACTGTGTCTTCCAGGACTATCCCATCTCATCCAGCCAGAAATCAATACCTGGGCCCTGAAAAAGGTCCTCAATAAACAGCAGAGGGGGAAACATGGGCCAGAGCCAAAGCTCCCCCAACACACACACTTTGTGCACTCTACACAACATAAAGTAAATGAACGCACTACTTTTCCTCGTACAACATTCAACCGATGGTGTGGCTTCATCCAATGATTCAATTCTCAAGGTCGCAGTGATGTTTCAATCCTGGTCATGATTCACTCAAACGCTTTCAGAGACGTGCAACACATTGCAGCCTAGAGTCCGCAGACGTGACTGTTGTGTCCATGCAAACATCTGCTTGCAACACACACACCAATCAACCAGTCTACGAATGGATGAAGGAATTGACCGGATTTTTCCAGTCCAAATCAAGATTTTTTTTCAAGCTCTATTTTATACATAAGACCGAATGAAGGGACATTTCTGTATCAAACAAATACCGACAAGGATATCGTACAGGTTAAGCCATTGCGACCATGTCATAGCTATGACTTCCCTCGGAGGGCCGTTATGACTGGGAACCCATGTGAATGAATTATCACCTTATATAATTACATGTATGCAACAAATTAATGGATAACTAGTTTTGAAATCATAAACCTAGAAAAACTCATTTCCGAAGGGGACTGGAAACAAAAACTTACTTTCGCGGGCCACGTAAAATGATGTGGCGGGCCAGATCTGGCTCCCCGGCCACCAGTTTGACACCAGTCGACTAGATTTTCAAACCTTTGAGCCTTTTCAAATAACAATATGAAAACTTTAATCATATGTATCTGTGTATTTATTTCTGAGTTTTGATAAGGAAACCATATGGATGTTTGGGTTTTTTTTAGCATTAAAATTCTCCAGTCCACATGATGGCTAAAACCTTGTCTTTATGTTTAGTTTGACAATTGGCTTGAGGTTTGAAACTAGGACTGCAGCTATTGAATATTTTTAGATTTTAATATTCTACAGCTTATTCCCTCGATTAATCAAGTAATTGAATTTTAAAAAAAATGACTGCATGATTACACACAACATGTATGTGAGATGCAGGTATTATTTTTGTCAACTTGGGGTCGCCATCCTCACATTGTAAAGTAGGATCTGTGACTTTGAGAGTGTATGATTCTAAAGGCGGGGCCTGGCCTGGTAAGTGACAAGGCCATCAGGGAATGAAAGTGGAGAGTTGGCTGGCTGTTAAGTGGCCAAACTGTAAGCTAGTCTGCTTGTTGAGTGTCTCAGCGTGAGTTGTGGCCATCTGCTGTCAAGGCTCTGTTCTTCAATTGTTTTTCTTTGTGTTGCAGTGTCTGGGTGAGCGATGGTGGGCGGTGACATTGGTGACGCACCTGTCGCGAATTGTAAACAGCAGCGGTTTTAGGTGCCACCGTGACAGTGCGCGGGCTTTAGAATATTCACTTGTTTATACTGGAGTCTATCCCATCTAACTTCGGGCGAGAGGCGGGGTACACCCGGAACAGGTCGCCAGCCAATCGCAGCCTTTATCTTCCTTAAGTGTGAAATGATCCCAAATGTTAGACATTCTCTGTGACTCTTTCCGCCTGGTTTATCGTCATTGCACCATGTTAGCAGAGATTTTTCTTTTACCTTTTTTTTGTTATCAAATTGTTATTCAATTAATCCTTGCAGCCATACTTGAAACATGCATTGTCACCATCGACTGGATTTAAGTGGAACAGCACTGACCCAATGGTACGGCGTAAGCAGTCAAATCGTGGTTCTTCTTAAAATCGTACAGCGTTTGCTCAGGTTAAATGAGAGCAGGGGGTGAGAAAGAGAATGAAGGAATTGAAAGGGATGCTCATGCTTGCTAAGCTTCTTCGATGCAATGCGATTGCCGCGTTGTCACTTTGTGACCCATCCCCACCTACCTGCTGAGCTCCATTACAGAACACATGCAGGTGAAGAAGTGCACGTGAATAACAAGTTCCTTCAGGCGCTACACAGGTAATAAACAGCTCCCCAGTCAACTCACACCCTTCTTCCTACACCCTCAAACCCACTACCAGTCTAAGATAGATGTAGATTAGAAGAGACATCAATAAATAATTTAGCACTCTTGAGACTTTTAAGTGGGAATCTGTGCAGTGCGAAATGCAGTAACTTCTGATGGCGCATCAATCAAACCCGGTTAAAAGCTGTTAACATCAGCACAAAAAAAGAACGATGTTGTTTCATTCTTGCTTCTCTCTCTCTATCTCTCTCTTAAATGCTATTTTGTCTGGTTGATGGGACATTAGATGGTATTCGGATTCATCAATTGACTCAGATCTACTTGGCCGTGAGGGATAGCGATACAATGCAAAACAGCTCATTGCCATGCAATAAAAAACATGCTGATCAAGAGACACTGTAATTGGGGGAAATTGCATTGGGAGACAAGCTTCCACTTTATTCAAGATGCCAGAAACCTAAAAACAGACTATTTCTACATAAAGGGAGAAACCCTAATGAAATGTCAGAAGACTATTGGATTGCTAAATCTTGCACGCTCACCGATACGGTTGGTGATGATAAAATACAAGAGAGGCTTGCATGAAAAGGAGATGAATAAGACTTGGACTGGTGTTGGAGCTCAAATAATCAAATGTTTTACAGTTTGACATCAATAACTGCCATGACACATCAAACACCCTTGGCAAAAACAATAAAAAAACCAAAGCAAAACAAATGAATAGGTTGTTGTCTTTACTGTTATTTTAGCACAGCTCAACATTTTAGCTGTCAAGTTAAAATAATATAACAGAAACAAGCATTAACATACATGACAACACAGAGCTCAATTCTCCAGTGTCATCAGCAGATGTGTACATAACCTCATCTCACATACAATACAGATAACCTAATAGCCTCTGAGGCTCTCCGTCTGCTTCTGATCTCCATAATATCCCCATTGACACACACACACACACACACACACACACTCATACATACACGCTTGCACACTCACGCAAATACACTCGCACGCGCACAAAAAAAGTGTCTACCTGCCCAAATCCAATTTAATTTTTACACCTGACGCTCTGTGGGGACGCGATGAGTCCTAGTTTACATCAAGTAGCATTCAGAGAATACCATCACCCAGAGGGTTTTTAAGGCTGTACAGATGCAGGGCGAACTGATATGATCATAGATTATTAAATCTGATCCCAGTCAACACTATGTCCAGTGTTGCCAATTTAAGTGGTGTACACGTTTTTTTTTTAAATGTGAGAGACTCCACACATAGCGTGGAAGAAAATAGCCATGTCTGTGCCTACTGCTCTTATTTACACGTAAGATCCCAAACAGCGGGTGGTAATTTGCGTGTTCACTCTAATAGACTGGAATATTTTGGAGAGCAGCCCTAGTGCAAAATTAAGTTTGAAGTGATGGAATTGTCACTGTCAGTGGAAGACAAACAAACATATTACTGAGTTATAGTGGGGAAAAATGTATCACGCTGATAATTTTGGGGAAGCCAGCCACAGCTTAAAAGCAATGTTTTGTTTGCTTTCAGACCAATAGTGTAGGATTTTTAAATTTTTTTTGTCAACAAACCACAGGATAATCCCTAAGGATGATCTTTTAAAGACATTGGAGAATCGCGCCATTGCCACCTTTGCTCGCAAGGGAGTGCAAATAAAAAAAAAATGGCCCGATTGTTGGTATGTGACGGTGTGTCACACTTAAGTGACTTTACTAATATTACTGACTATTACTATTTATTTAAAATGAATAAATAACAGCCAGCGACAGATATACCAACTTTTAGTGGTTTTATTACTGCTGTTAAAACATATGAGGCTCAGAGACTTCCTCCAGAGCAGGAGACAATGACCCCCACCTCCCTGAATGAAGCCCAAGGCTTTTAATTTGACCAACACCCCCAATTTTTCCATAATATGCATCCCTATTAAGATACAAGGTTTTCATTGGACAATGAGGAAATTTTACAATAAAAGTTGTTTAGCAAAACCATCATTCACAAAAAGATCTAGTATAGCTAGTATGAATTGGATTCCCTGGTCGGATGCAATAACAATGCTAAAGCAAATGTATATTTCCGAGCACTTAGACTCCTCATGTGTGTTTATTATGTCCCACACTATATAGTATGTCATTGGTCCTCCAAGTAAATAAAATGCACAGCAAAATCGTGTGGCTTGGAGATGATCTGAGCAGATCTGATAATCACCTGAGGGATTTGTGTGAGCATCTAAGTGTCTAAGTGCACTGTTTGATCTCAGGCAGTGAGGGGAGTTACCGCTGGGACACTCCAGATGAACTCAATAACACCTCACTTTACACGACACACTCATATGACAAAACCGAATGAAGCCGTGTAAACATGCATGCCAAAACATTGCGTACTCACATGTCACTACCGCAAAAAAAAAAAAAAAACAACAACAAAAAACAGTAAATGAGCAGTGATGAATCTATAATATCCAGTACCTGGAACACATTACACGTACAGTTGGAGAACATGTGAATGAATGCCAACGAAGGTCACTCGAAAACAGTCAATACACGTTTGTTTAACGTCTCACTGTTTGATGTGGTCGAGCTTCGGAACAGTGTCTATTAACTCACTTGTTCACATTGTCACACGTTGTACACACAGAAGTGCGCTCTTTGCCAAAGGGCGATAACATTCTATGAATTGTCTTGGTTCGGAGCAGAGATATTGACAGCTATCTCATTAGAGCTATTGAAATGCATCGTTGTGGTGCGCACGCACACACACACGCACGCACACACACACGCACACTCATTGCGTGTCACTAGTGCGCTCCACCTATCAATCTAACGTTACAATTGCATTCTTTCCACCTACTTAAATCGAGCAAAAGAGGCGGGTCGGGTGTGTGACTCTTCACTGTCACCCAGCTGACCCACCCCAACCTTGACCTCTAACCTTTAGTGGGCCTCGGTCCAGGGTTCACAAGAGGGGAGTGGAGAACAGAGAGGGTGAGGATGAGGGTGATCAATAGATATGTTCTCTCTGTCACGCCTGCTTGATGAAAATGAAAAACATTATACATCAATTAGGTGTGATGTCTGTTTCGCAGTTTGCTTCAGAATATTGTCCCCTTTTACCCTAATTACACTCTACAGGTTAACCAACTAACTACTAAGACTTATTTGATGAATCGGTGCAGCACGTTTAAGCCTTTGCGGCATATTCTTACTATTAAAATTGGTTACAAAAGCTGGCGCATAAAGGAGAATTCTGAGGGATAAATGAGCAAAAATAGCCAATATGTTAAATGGTTTTCATTCATTCGAGTTGTTAGTGACACTTAAACTGTCATCTTTATAAAAAAGAAAAGAAAAATACTATCTTTTTTTAAAATGGTTTCCATTCATTCAAGCAGTTATTTACACTAAAAACTATCATCTTTAAAAAAAAAACATTTTAGGGATCATGTATGATTTTTCATTGTATGTACTAGAAATAGTGGGTACTATTACTATAAGCACAATCAAAAATAATGTAACTAAAATATACTTATATACACAATAATTTTTTTTTCTTACTGTAGCTTTTTTTATTTTTGTGATACCACTATAGAAGGGCACCAGTGATGGCAATGAAGAAAAGAGAAATCATAATCATAAAATAGAAATGGAATGAACTGTGACATTAGGAAGGGTCGAACTGTTCAATACAATGTCAGCATTACAATTAATTCCATATTAATTCAAGGATAAATTTGACCTGAGTCTGAAATAACACTTTCCTTTTTTCTTTTTTTCCCAGTGAGTACAACTTGGAAGTGTCATGGGGCGGTTTGTGTTTGATTCTGGAGCTTCCTCTGGTCTATAATTGTTCCTTTATGAATGGTGCTTATTAGTGTTACAGCCCAAATAAAATAGTAAACAACACTTAAAAGCAACATGAGTGTTAAACATCCAAAGACAGGATAGAACACAATGCATGACATACTCAACTGAAAGCAAAAATGAGTAAAACAAACAAACAAAAACCATTTAAAATATTTCAAATTGACAAAAACACATACTATAATACAATCCTCAATGCAATTTAAAACATAATAATTAAAACATTTTTTTTCATTCAATAGAATTATCTTTTTATCCAGACAATACATTTTTATGATGAAGTGGCTGGGGAGAGGGAAGTCTGGGCGTCCCTGCTAAAGCTACTGCCCCCGCGACCCGACCTCGGATAAGCGGTAGAAAATGGATGGATGGGTTTGATTGTCATATATGGTATCTTATCTTCGACCGGTTTTATTTAGAGTAAGAAATCAGCCCAGAATGTCTTACACCACCATAAAAGCATCTCTCCTTCTCTACTTCGGCCTTTTGTCTTTTATTGCATTGTCCAATTCTCTAGAGACTGTGGGGCAGCATCCCCCGTGTTAGTGTGTGTGCATATGAGTTTGTGTGTCATTGTGTTGTCTGAGGGGTAAATGCGGAGTTAAACAGATATATCCAAGCGTAAAATCTGAAAAGGCTCCCCAGCGGGTGCCAGAGGGGGTTGTGGGAATCAAGCACATTTCAATTGAGAGGGCCGGTACTGCTGAGAGAAAGATGGTGACGGAAAAAAGATGCAGGATTGTGCTTCTATAACAACTATACATTACACACCCATTTTGTCACTTGTTAAAATTGTGTCCTCCTTTTATTCCACCTTCCCCTCGTATTTTTTTCATAAACAGAAAACAGTGCGCACACTCTCTGTCTCTTTTTCCGTCTCTTAGCCCCGCGCTGTGCAGTGTAATGCTCTACTTGATTATCTCATTGTTTTCTGTAAGTACAAGCCCAGATTGAATCAGCCTGCCCTCCATTGTCTCTCTTCAGCTGGTGTGTGTGTGTGGCACTGGTAATGAATGGCCAATCTAGTCTATCTAGAGAAAACCTTCTCATCACAGCGCTCCCGTAATTACTAGCTCGGTGTGAAAACGACGCACTTCTTTATTACTTTGCAATGCAGTGCAAGCAAAGCTCACAAAATGAGATAAACACACAACTAGTCTTTGTGCGTACACAATCACTTTCGAGGAGTCGTTTACTGCAAGTGATGCTCGCTGAGCTTAAGTGAGAAGAACAGCAGCATTAGTTTGAAGCAAATTTTATACATACAGCTGCATAAATTCATGCAAAGGTGTGACTACAAATACTGTAGAGTGTACTTATGCTGTGTTGGCTTTGCTGTTGTTAGTAAGGAAAAAGTATTAAGACCTTTTCTTGGAAATTTAGTACAATATCCCAACTAATTAATGATGATGATGGTAAGATATATGTAATGATATTCACCTCTGTACAGACTACTACTACTACATTTTGTTTATTATTGACCTCAGGGGAAAATTAAGAATTGCTTGATTAATTTTTCTTTTTTTTTTAATATTAATTTTTGGTGGTGTTAAATACCAATCAAGTGTCCATCCATACAGTAGATGATAATATTATTTTATGAGAATCACCTTTTTGTACAACAATTGTTTTTATAGCATGACCGATATGGGATTTTTGGGGCTGATGCCGATACCGATATCCGATATATAGGTCGATAACCAATATAGTGGCAGGTATATGAAATAAGAACATTGATATATACTGTAAATAAACACAAAATTCTTATAATACCCCAAAAAATGACAACTAAATTAAAGTAAGGAGCTTTAATTATTAACGTCAACATAAACTTTAAGCTGTATAATCGTCATATAATAGATAATGGTGGACATGGTAATTAACAGTTCCATATATCTTTGTTTATGTCAGAAAGATGCAACTCACACAATGTTAAAACACTGTAATACACGCTCTAAAACGTGCATACAAAACAGAAAGCTCTACTTAACGTGCCCTAAAGGGTGTTTTCTTTAGGACGTTATTGTCATTGAGTACTAAAGTTAAGTGTTATTCTTTTACAAAGTCATAGGTTACCAAGGAGTAAAAAAAAAATAATTTTTTAAATGCTGTTTCTCTTGCTGTTTTTCTCAGCCGAGTGAGTGTGAGTGGGGAGAAGTGTGCTGCACTTTCCTGGTCTGTGTGTTTCTGTGTGGAGGGGAGGGGCCAGGCACTGGCGCAGAGTGCTGCACAGACACACGAGCAGCGGAACATAATCCCCACACAGCATCAGTTACATACTGACCAATGTCGATTTATCAGTGATAAGCGATAATCGGCTGATTAATAGGTCGTGCTCTAATTATTTTAACAACTAAACATGAAGTGCTTTGTAACAAACAAAGATAAGAAAAATTCTTCTCCAGTCCGCAAAGTAGTTGTGAGTGAATCAACAGTGCCTCTCCTGTTTGCAGCCAAATATTGCACTTCCATGCTGCCTCAGCTACGTCAAGACACAATGAATCAACATCTCACAATTGAGAGACAAAGTAAAACAAAATAGAAGTTTCATGGTATGGATTGTGATCTGACCTTGAGGTACCATTATGTTTTTATTCGACTGCTGCTCCCGGAAGAACTTGTCGGCCTGCCGATATTGATTGAGCTGTAGCTGTTGACACAAGGGGAATGCAAACCTATAGAAGACGCTTATCTCTACAAATCTTAGCTTCCACGAAATAAACTTTGCCTTCCATATACTGTAGCAGCAACATGAAGAGGATTGTTTTTAACAACACTGCTAACACACTAATACAGTATATTATTTAGCATTATGAGTGTGCCCGGTATCCATGCACCCTAAGTGCTGCCTCCCGCTGGGAGCCATCAGACCGACGGATGAGCCTGAGGCACCTGGAAACAATGAAATGAATAAAAAAGGATGGCTGGAAGGAGAAGAGAGAGTTGGCAAGAGAATAAGGGATTTTTTTTAAAAAAAGGGTGAGTACTTTGCAAAACATCCCCTCCCTTCCTTGTTTTAAATTGTGTTACGATAAAACAGATGATTTATATCTTCTAGGAGTTGGAACAAATGTCACAAAAAAATTATCGATGCTGAATGTTTCACAGTGAGTATAAGAACAGTTGGGAATGAAAAGGTGAAGAGTCCTCATAAAAACACAAAATATAGCTTTTATGTTTACATTGTTTTAATTGCACTGGAAAAAAAGTAAGTAAGTAACATGAGTCCTGATAATAAACTCTCCAGGATGAGTCCATTAGGCACTGCTTAGCGGCTGTAGCAAGAGTGATTAGTACAAAGGCAGCCACCCATAGAGGATGACAAATAGCACTGGAGACAGAGCATGATTACAAGCGTGTATGAGGCCAGAGACAATATCAACCCAGAGCATGATGGATGGCGCCCGGACCGCAGTCAGTGCTGGCTGTACAGGGCTGCAACTAACGGTTATCTTAATACTCAATTAATATGACTATTATTATTTTTTTTCGATTATTCGATGAATCGGTTTAAAACAAACTTTAAATTTCCATCCCTTCATTCAAAATCAGTACATTATTTCAAATTGACAGTGCAGAAACATCCATCCATCCATCCATTTTTTGTACCGCTTATCCTCACTAGGGTCACGGGCGTGCTGGAGCCTATCCCAGCTATCTTCGGGCGAGAGGCAGGGTACACCCTGGACTGGTCGCCAGCCAATCACAGGATAAACATACAGTACATGGATTATGATTCAGTTACTGGTTCGGTCCGTAACATGTTAGAAGGAAATACTGGCAAGTCAAAGCAAAAACATCGGCCTAATAGCTCGGAAAACTCGAAAATTGACTCATTCGTATCGTAAGGCACCACTGTACTACAATATGGTTTAATTAGTAAACACTATATGCAGCAAATGATAGCAAAAAGCATAAACTATAAATCCAGTACGAGTTAGAGTGTCTGGACTGCTGTGTTGTCCATGTGAGTGTGCAGTAAAGAAACTCAGTGATGTTTTTTTTCTCTAACTGGAGCACAGCTTCATAGAAACACAAATCCAGGCAGCAAGGATGAAAGATGATGGAGTGAAATGTTCTGCTCACAATTTGGTTCTCTGACATAGGTCTAACCAGAAAATGATACATCTCACTTACTTACTTACTTTGCTTATTTAAGTTACTTACATGCTTTTCATGGTCATTTTAACACTAGTCAGTCTTTAATACATAAAGTATTTCCATTTCAGTTGAACTGACCCAAACATTCACACTTGATCGAACATCAACCAACCAATGTGAAAAATTTCGCAAGAGTTCGGATAACATGACTTAAGCTTTGAAGCTCCTTTTCTTTGTCGAATCCATTCGTGGGTTACACTATGATATTACAATATTGATGTAGCAAGTCTACACAACCCTGTTCAAAAGCCAGATAAACAAAATGAGACCAAGATAAATTATTTCTAAAACAATTTCCACTGCTGATGTAATCCATAACCTGTACAGCACAATTGTAAAATGTGTTAAATCTTTTTGAGAGAAGAAGTAAAAAAACAAAACAAAAAAACAACTGAGACAAATGTGCACACCTGCTTATAACTGGGATGTGGCTGTGTTCAGTTTTAACTAATCACATTCAAACTCATGTTAAATGGGAGTCAGCACACACCTGTTACAATTAACTGCCAAATAATTAGTTTGTTGTTCTAGTGGGCTTTTACTGATATTTTATTTTGCTTTTTATCTGACGCCTGAAGGTTTTGTGTTAACACTGACCGCTCTTTTGAACAGCTGATAATTCCCTCCACCTTGTCTAAGGCCCCGGTTTCAGCTGAAAAAAAAGACAAAAAAAACAGCACCATGTTTCACTGTATGGTGGTGTTCTTTTGGTGAGCAGTGTTGTGTTTGCACCTAACCAAACATTTATTCCCAAATGAGTTTAAGAGATTTTGTAGGATGAACAGAAGAGGGATATATAAAAAGTATAAGAAAGAAAATGATGAAACCCGATGCACGCACCCACACACGCACGCACATATTCACACACACACACACACACACGCACTCACACGGGAGTGACAGGGCCTCATTGCAGGTGTAAATTGAGGCTGTGAGGTGCGTGTGTTGTTCATTAAAGCCGAGTGAATCTCTATTGGTTTTCATTAAGGGGCCTGACCACACCGACTAGATGGTTAATCTAGATAGCGATGCTTGTCCGCTCAACCCCTCCCTCCCCTCATCTCTTTTTCCCCCCAATCTCACCCACACATACACACAAATCAACAAATGTATACACACACTTGAAAGTTATTTTCCAACACACACAAAACTAGATTCTTATTTATTAAGTGGAGGTGACAGGTACTGAATAAGTTGTTTTCTAGCACAGTGTGAGTGTCCATGTGTGTTTGTCTTAAAGTCTAGAATTGTTGGAGTGTGTGCGTTTGTAATGTATTTCTACATAACATCTGCAGTGTGACACTTATTTTCTGTACATCCGTGCACACCATCAGATTTTTCTGCATGCATGTTCACACATTTTTGTTCTTATGGATAGTGTATGTAGGGTGTGTAGTGGAGGACAATTGGTGTCTGTGGTTATGACTTAAGTCTTATTTCCAGGGGCCGTGTCCTGGCTAAACAGAGCTGACACAGTTCTGCTCAGACCACTTATCTGTCACGAGGAATTAGACGCTAACACATACCGTGAGAAATGAGCTGGAACACACACTCATACGCACACATATACACACACCTTTTCCCACTAGCTCCCTAACCTATGAGCACACAATATATGGACATGTACAAACACCTGGACCTTACATTACTTTGTGAGAACATCTTGTCAGAAGCTATGTGCATTAGTTCAAGAGTAAGACAGCGTCCAACTCTGTTCCTGTTTAGCCACAAGGGCATTTGTCAAGTTGGGCATCAGCAATTACATTGCGGGAGAAATTTAAGTCACACATTTGGCAAGAGGATTGGTTCAAGGGCCCTACAGTATGCCTAAACCAGTAGCAACAGCATTTACACGTAATGTAGTAAACCGTAGAGCAGGGCCATTTGTGCAAAGTGCATTCCAGAACATACTATTAAAGATCCTGTAAAGTGAATTCAGAGATTTGTTTCTAAATATATTATACATGCTTGAAGATAAATGCTGAAAACTGTAAGACTGAGATCTATGTGATAATTGTGGATATATAGCGTTAAACTGTTCTTCACCTTTCAGTTTTCCTGATTTTTTTAGGTGTAGCTGAAACACAGCATGAGTCAGCCCTCTTCCTCTATAGACAAGAACCTGAGCGCCTTTGTTCGCATTTGTGGTTATCCAGCGCAATTGTGACGTGCAGTTAGCTAACTAGCTATACCTACACCCCGAAAATCCATCTTCACGTCCCTGTAGTCCGCTGGTGTGGCGGCTTTAGAGAATTGCAGAAGTGTAAAATCAGAAGTTTATCAATAATTTTTTTACTTGCTCTCCCTGAACCCACCAGTTGAGACTCAATGTCACACAAACTGAACCCAATACCATTCAAATTGTAAAGTACTTACAAGAGCTTCTCATGTCACATAAACATGACATCTGACAGTAACAGGGTACCGCATTGATAGTTATACTATGACTGCACTTCTGAATTATGCCCGTCGAGCACATGCAGCCTGAACTGCAAGGCAAATAAAAACAACAGCCAGGTTTAACCAAGAAACACAATTTGTCCTCTCATTTTTTCATGTCATTATTCCCGCAACCATATACACAGAGGACCTTTTAGAAAGTGCCTAAGAAAAATGTCTAATGAAGTCTCCACAAGTGTGCAGCAGCACAGATGGGATCGCGTCTGATCTTGCTGTCTCATTATGCAGGTTCAGCCACTCGCCATTCTCAAGTGGTCTCGCTGCACCTTTAGCCATGCTTCAATTCAATCATAGCACTCTATTGTGTGTTCTGAGAGGCCATCCCAAGGCTTTGAACTTGTCCAGCACCATCTACGTACACACCGACATGTACAAAAATTACATCTAAGAAAGTCTTTTCTCTGTTGAGTTTGAGTGGGACTGAAGATTTTTCAAAACTATATCAAGTACGCTTTAGGCTCTATACTCTATATACTGACTGCCGTAAATCTGGCGCGACGCATGGCATACCTCTGCGCTGAGGCGAGTTAGACCAGGTGTTGGTAATTTCATGGACCAACTCACCCCAGCGCATCTAAAAGAGGGACGTATGCACTGCTGTGGGTGTGATCACAGTCGACTTCAATCCTGTCCAATCAAAGCGGTTCCTCTCATGCCCTTTAAATGTGGTGCATTAGAAGTGCACTGAAAGTCTTCGATATGACGGAAGAAGAAACTGATTCGCTCAAAGCATGCAAAGTCCGTTTATGCCAAACTGCAAGGAGACCTACACAGGTGGATGATGTAAAGGAGATCACAAATATCTGCAATGTGAATTGGGCATGATGAAGATAATAATAATAACAACAATAATCATCATCATCATCAACATCATCATCATCATATCCTGTGTTCAATTAATTGATTTCTACAATGATTCAGAGGGTTTGATGTCTATTGTTCACATATTTATGAATGGATTACGTTTCACATCCACCAGATATCTGCAGAGCTCGCGTATCTTTCTGCCTGCAAATTCACCAAAATCCCGTTAGACCATTATGTCTACCTTGTGTCAAAAGCAAGATGCAGTCTCAGCAGGCTTAAGTCGAGACTGACTTTCTGACAACAAATTATCATGCCACCAAATCGGCAAATATGCGCAGCGAGCCTTGCACTTCAAAATAAAGACACGCCAGTTTTTGTGCTCCGCCACAGTTGCGTCGACCACAAAAAATAGAGCCATATGTGTCCACCCAATTAACACCCCAAACACAATAAAAAAAATAATTAGTGATCAAAATCCAAAAGACCTCCAAAGTTACCGTAAAAACTTATACTATATATATATATATATATATATATACTATAACTAACTATAAAATCCGTAATTTTTCAATGAATTTGCATGCTTTCCTAATCAACTATTAGATGCAAATGAGGATTTTGTAACTATAGTTCTGACCATCCTTTCGTCCCGTCAATAAGCATTTGGAAATTAATTGGTTCACATGGCACAATGTTAACAATGATGGAAGAGCCTCATATAGTATGCATCCTTGTCAGCCATCACTGCATTGCCAATATATTTGATTGGCTCTGTCATTAGTGAATTAATCTTTAAATCAATGATTTAGAGCCCCCATATGGATCAACATCAACATATTGTGAGCCATGATTTATGTCACGAGAACGCAAGCATTTCTAATCACAAAAGCAAAAATTTTCTTCTTTTTAGGAACAAGCCCGACTTTTATTGGCTTCAGCTTAAAGATAACCACATCAACACAACGTGTGCGTGTTTGTGTCTGTATTCCCAGGACACAGACAGACTATAAAGCATCTATCTATCCTTTGTAACAATCAATATTTATAAATCCCAAAGGACCTGTGGTATGAAGCTATAAACAAGCAATGGAGTACAGTGCGGATAGACCACCAAGCACACTTGCACACACACACACACACACACACACACCCACACGAAAGTACCAACACGTTAAAGTGCGCATGCAATCAAGCTCACTTCAGCAAATAAATGGAAAAGACTGAAGACAGGCAGTGAGACAGAATTAGTCAAAAATGTCATAATCACGTGAATATTGTAATCAGTTTATGACTCGGCCCCAGGTGATTTGCTACAAAGGCCATTTAGTGTATGTGAAATCAGATGAAACCATAACTATTGATTATCATCACAACTCTGCATTTGATTACCAACTCAAACATGAAATAAACATTTTCAAAAGCTGTTCATACACGATTACTGGATTTGTATTACTGTTGTTATTTATCGTAATAAAAATAGTTTGGCTGGGTCGAACGAATCTCTCATGTGACATAGAATGGCACATACAGGGGGTCCTCTGAATACGAAAGAGTTCTGTTCCAATTGCAGCAACATAAAACTGAAATCATACATGCTGCATTCTGTCATTAACCTATGTTAATGCTGTAGCAGTAAAGTAATTACAGTTAATATTGGTATTAAAAACGCCTAGGCCATAAATATAAAAAATCAAATTCAAGAACAGTAGTTGCTGTGGTAACTGAGACTGCCTTCTTGTGCCAGGTGACAATGAATTCTTATGCCAATGAACAAATTAGGTCATAGTGTGCTGTTCGTATCATAATTACAGTATAAATGCATATGAAAAACAATCTAGGCCATAAATATATAACTTAAATCAAAAACAGTATGTATGGTAGTTACTGAATGTGTCTTCATGTGCTGCATAACAACATGCTCTTACATCGAGCCATTCTTTAAAGGGGAGTTTACAATTTAAAAAAACAAAACAAATCCCTTTTTGTCATTCTTGTTAAAATTGGCACTTTCTATAACCTAACAGTAGTCTAACAGTGAAATTATCTGTGAAAAAAATAGCCTCTAATTATATTTTTATGAAATCACGGTGCCCGGGGAAAAACAACCAATCAGAAACTGACTTAACTGACGTAGCTGGCACACACTTGCAGCCTTGCGCTGACCTGTTACCTTGGGCTTCAGGAGCTTTTCTGAAATTATGGCAGAATAGAATAGAATAATATGGCAGAAAATTAAAAAAAAATGCCCATCCCTCATTTGCCAACAACTGGGCCTAAGACTAGCAAACAGGCGTAGAGTGAAGGGACCTCAAACAAATGAGAGGATTCATGAACGCAGAATGCAGAATTAGCAACATTTCTACTGGATAGGACTGTTTATCACCTCTTTTTGATTTTTACATTCCAAAATAATAAAACTGATAACATTTAGTGTTATTGTAACACTCCATTGCGAATAAGTCATGCTACCAACGTAGCAGTCGTAACTAACGCCGGCTGGTTTACATCGCGAATGCTACCTTAGTATTGTGTGCACTGCTATTTTGTTGCGCTGGAAAGGTCTTCTCTGAGACGATTTATCACGACTAAGCACTTTCATAATCGCATGCCATTATGAATGGCAATGTTTGAGAATGTGCTCGTGAACATTAGTGGGGGGCATGGCTTTGATCAGAGACTAGATGAGGGAGGGTTTAGTGAAGTGAAGCTACATTCAAATCTTGCTAGCAGTTTTAACAGTGCAAGGAGGAAAGTTCCGAGCATGAAATACCAGTGACTGTAAAAATGATAAACTTTTCAAACCTTTCAAACACATTAAGACGCACAGTCTCATCTCCGCTGGTTTCCTTGACAATCCTGTGCAAAGAGCACCTCTTATGTGTTTTGTGTCATCAGAGCAGGTGGAAACATGGCGTGTAATTAACATGTCATAATCAATGTGGGGGAGTTTGACACCTTGTAATCACAATGGGGATATTAGCACTCATAGCCCCTGGACACATTTAACAGAGACACACAAACGCACACACACACGCACTGATAGTCCAACATGTCCACACTACAACAAATGGTCAAACACATGCACACAGATTGAAAAACTATGCTCGTGGCTGTTGAGCGGCTCAAGCTCACATATGCAACAGTGGAAAACGCACACACGTGCACGCAAAGACCGCCTGTTTAATATCATTTACATAATGAGAGAGCAGCCACAGTAATAGCTTTTCCTTTCTCTTATTATCATAATTTCACCCTGGGCACCAAATGACAGAAAAAGGGACAGCAAACGAGAGTGAGAGAGCAACACAGCAGCCGTGTCTCGTCCTTGCTACTTTCAAACAACTCCTCCTCAATGTCAAGGCCCACTAGCCTTCCGCCTCCTCCTGCTTCTGGACAGTTTTTACTGAGATAGACAAGCATTTGGCCATGATCACTGACATCAATCGGCACTCATTGGAAGCAGCCTTTTCAACAGTTTGAATAAGGACAATTTGTTGTTATTATGTCATATAACTCCAATCTAGTCATCTAAAATCACAAATCCACTGACTTGTGTTGAAAAGCATGAAGTAGAGTTAATGTTACTAATATATACTTTATATTAAAAACATTTTAAACTTTTTTTTTTCTTCTTAGTTGTCCCAAATTGAAAGAGACAAATACATCTCACAGTACTGCAGCTAAGTAGTACTATTGCTTTAGTTTAAAAAAAAAAAAATAATAAATAAATAAATGAAGTCAAAGGCAAATGTGACATCAAGCTCATGTCTTATATTTATATCTGCTGTAATTGTAGACCACAAAACCATATACACAGCATAAAATGCACAACTTTGAAAGGCAGGTGCATGTTTAAAATCAATATTTAAATGTCTGAACTGAACTAGAAGCCCATGGGGAGGGTTGGGTCATGTTCTACTGAAATCTAAAGAGTAAGAGATATAACTGACTCTTGTGCCTCTATCGTTCTGTAAGATCATCGATTTCTTAAAAAGATATAAAAAGAGACAACGCTTCATCCTTAAAAGAAGGATCAAGTGTTGAAGTGTTGTCACCACTGAAATAAAAGAAGAAGCAGAAGGGTTTTTCACCCCTTGATTCTTTCATCGTCTCCAGTTTTGCGACACAGAATCCCCAAAGTCAAAAACAATCTTTTGCGAGATGCTGGTCAACCTCCGATTTGATGGACACTCGAAACTCACATTTTCCACAGACATCAATTACGTTTGGAATACTGTGGTACATTGAAGTATGACCGCAATCGGTTCCGTGAGCCAGTCAAACATTCATTTTGTCATCTTTAAAATGAAAATTTCCCATTGAGATCACTTATAATTCAAATAATTTGTTCCAGAATCTAAACTGTTCCCATCATAAATTCCCTCTTAACTTTTCACGCATGTTTGAAGTAGCATTTTATTAAAGTAAAAAGTAAGTAAACTTCTCAACAGTCATACAACTGTAAACAGAAGGAAAAAAAACTCCTAACTTTAATGACGAATGACGAGCCAACCCAATTGGGGTATTTAGTTCAGGGGATGTCATCAGTCCTTGTCAGCTCAAGCCCTTTGAGACTGTGATTAAGGGCTATACAAATAAATTTGACTTAACTAATAAAAATCGTTTGTAACATTAATTGTCAAACAAGTATGACATGACATGAACCACTGACAAAACACAAACAGAAAATAATCTACCTCTTGATCATAAGTGACAAGGACCTAACCAGTTGGCAGCTAGTACAAGAAGCTAATATATCAGTGCACCTACAGTATCTTCACTCAGTGTTCCTTCGTTCAAACACAACAAACAGATGGCTTAAATACAATAGGTATAGGAGATCCACATAAGAGCCCTCTGTTAACAAAAATCTGGTCAAGACTCAGTCTGGCTGAGAGTCCTATCATACCAACAGGAATGGGAACAAAAAGTATAAGTTGAAACTTAGGGAAATAAAAGCGGTAACGTCACTAAACATCGGCTAACAGAAACACCAGTTTTAATCAATTAAGCATGACTACTGGCAATCACTTATCACCCTGAAACACGTTTTTTGAGAGCCACAGGAGTCTTTCTGCTTTCAGTGAGTCTGCTTACCTCATGGTAACTTAGTAAATTGAGATTAGGTCCATTTGTGGTGTGCCTAATATGCACATTACAGCAGTTCAATGTCAAACTATTTGAAGGAATATTTTGGTGAAAAACCTTTGGTGAAACTCCTAATGTCACAAGGTTTAAGGTGTTCCAGAGTCAAGGCTCCACTGTACTCTTTTTCTACACTCCTACATGTCTAGTTATCTTTTTTTACATATCTCGACATAAATATATATTGTACATCATTCATTCCCCCCCCCCCCACACTTATTTAATTTATCCTCTCTTTCATTCTCTCCGTCTTGCCTTTTGTCAAGTCTCTCCATGCTCCATCCCTCCTATTCACTCCTGTATTGACAGAGCAAGAATGCATTTTGCTAAAACATTGACTTATGAATCATTGATGTTGCTGTTGAGGTTTCAGTGGCGCGGGGGCAGCCGGATGTAAATAAGTGAGGACGAGGTATGGTCCACGGCTAGATGATACTTAGCCCGGCCTCTGAAACATTGATGAGATATTTTTGTGCGTGTGTGTGTGAGTGTAAGACAATGGCTATTGAAGAAGGTTAGATATGATAGTCGTTTACAACTCCAGACTTGACATTGAAGAACTACGGCGGTGGATGAACAAAGAACCATGAGGGTTCCCTGAATGATAGAAAGTATCGGCAAAGTACGAGTGCGTAACAGTGATGGAATGGGGTGGCAGCTGAAATTTGACATTTGGGGATTATATTACTTGTCAAAAGGGACAAATGTGAAATGATGAAGTCATGAGGCATACGGACATTTAGTACACAACACAAACACATGCACATTTATGTCTTCAATGTTCTCGACATGCGTCAAACTGCCAAAAAGAAGTTGAGGAAATATACTTCAAAACATACTTAAATAAATGAGAAAAAAATAACATGGACCCAGAAACCAATAATTGGTCGTATGGGAGCTTACACATGTTCAAATATATTAATGTCAAATAACAAATTTGTATAAATTACCTGCCATGTATTTTTACCATTTTATTTTTCACAAGGGTTTGACTTCAAAATGTTTTTTCCCTTGCACCGCACAAAATCCTCGCAAAGTGCAGACACACTTACACCATCATAACCAATCACAGTTCTATGCCTTCATTAAAGCATCATTCAGACCTCTTAGTGCTTGGATCCCTCCCTCCAAGTGCCAACCATTTAAGTCCACTAATACATAAGTGTGGTCAGAACAGCTGCATTATGCATCGACTGGGGTCAGGGCGCACTGAACTGTGTTCCTCTTGACTCTAACCACACATTGTAGAGATGATGTCTGTTTCCCGCTGAAAACAAAGCCTGTGTAATGATTACATGCTCTCTGTATGCACAGAAACACAAACAACAAATGTAAATATGGCACAAGCATTCTCACTGACAGACAAGAATACAAACACAACTCATTCATATCTGTAAATGCACAAAAAGTGGAACCAATCCTGTCGTAATACAGTCATGGTTCACGGTCCAGTATTTGACGAGGTACATATTATATATATTTTTTTCCTTTGGCTTTTCTTTTTTTTTTTTTCCTTCCTCTGCTACAATTGTCCCAAAAGAAAGAGCACTCTCAAGAAATGTGTTAAGGGGAAAAGAAAACAATATTCACCTTCAATTGCTGTTGGAGACATTTTGACCCTGAAGGTCATTCGAAAATTGTATGTGAACTTTCTACTCTACAATAAAGAACTATTTTAGAATTCAGGCAGCTGCATGTGGTTATTCCGTTTGCTAATTCAATTCAGATTGCTGCTTTCACCTCCCTATCTTTATTTATGCCAACAGGTGGTTTGAGAAATTGATTGGCTTTTTAGTCGCGATGCTTTTATTTCACTCTCAGTAATAAGCCAAAGTTTTACTTAACCTTGTACAATGGATCCAGCGCCACTTATTTGCTCTATGCAGAATGTTAGTAGCTGTAAATAACAACAAAATCCAGAAATGGGTTTTGACTATATTTTTATTATATGGAAAATATGGAAAATTAACCACCAATGTATTATTTCTTTAATGGAACAATCTATTTCTGAATGTTCTTAACTCCTTTTTTTGACAGTAGAAACAGCAAGAGTTGCCATAGCGGAAGTCTGCGTGGTTATAACAACCTCCCATAGCAGATGATCACCAGCTAGTTGACACTGACTCAGCAGCGCACCTGCTGATTTCTGCAATGTAGTATGATCAGTTTTGCCTCAAACACTTCAATATGCCATTAATCAACTTAATCAATGATTCCTGAATCCTCAATCAACAAAGAATTATTGGATATAAATGAATCTATTATGCCTATCCCTACAGTCAACATTAATTTTTAATGTATTAAACTCATTAGGTATGCTAAAAGATTTTCAAAAACGCTGCCCTTCGAATGATGATGATGACTATTTTTTTGTGTGCTGATATGAATGCGGATATTAAACATATCTTCTTTTTTAGAGCTGCTTGGGTCAAATATACACACAATGAAGACACGCTAACCCTGTATAGAAAGTGAAGTCAGTTGGTAATAATGAATTAAATAATTAATAAAAACACACACATACATACACACAGACAAACACACAGCACTTAACCACACAGTGAACCCCCATTATCTTTTAACCACAGAAAACAACAGCTCCTTAAGTTTAAAGAAACAAACTCTCTGTAGACCATTAGCTATTCACCACAGAGCAGAGCACTTTGGGCTGGTGTTTTACTGTTAACCACTGTTTCTAAAATGCATTACCTACTTACCGCAGGGTGTGTGTTTGCATGTGTGTGTGTGTGTGTGTGTGTGTTAGTGCTGGCATGTTGTGGGTCGTCATACACAAACATGTAATGGGACACTTTAATGAAAGGAGGAGGAAGACCAGGATGGGAGAGCCAGAGATGATAGCACAAGAGAGATGACACAGGAGAACAATATTGAGCTACATAAAAGAATGAATTTGAAGAATATGAAGACACCCAACACACTAGGACATCAATACCAGCAAACCACTAAAGTCACATCAGAGACTCGAGGAAACAATACCTCAACTGATGTTACATCAGGTAACCGAAAGGGTAAAAGGGTGGTGAGGGGATCGGTGGGGGACATGAAGGAAATGGATAGTAAAATAATTACAGTGGAACCTCTAATGTCGATCGGAATTGGAATTGTAACACAATTTTCAGGAAAACCATGTCTCAAAAGTCTCACAAAAGTGTCTTTCATGACAGCACACGAAACAGAAAAGAATGGTTACAAGAGTTTGGACTTAATACCCCTGACCTTAACTCCATTAAAACACTTTATACAAAGATTTTGAGCTTTGTGTTTGTGCATCCATCCACCACATACAGATATGAACACCAAAATGGCAAGTGTGGCGTGGTGAGGAGCGTAGAATCTGACAGCAGTGGATTCCAGAAACCTCTTAAAAGTCTCCAATAATTAAAAAACTAAAAAATTTGTTGCTAAGGGAGTCGGAATTCTACAAAAAAAAAGTCACCAAGTTGGCAATATTGGACTCGCTCTACACAACACAGTTGTGGTGGGATGGGGTGACCAGTGTCTAATTTGCATTAGACAGGACCGCCCCTTCAATACAGGCTAATTTCATTGATTTCATAATGATTATATTCCCTTAAGGGGAAATAAATTTTACATTCTGCTCCTGTATATTTTATGTTCCACATCATACAGAGAACCTGATCACACACACGCAGGCATGCAATGACAGATATCAGAGTGAAGGCGCGTGCGATAAGTGCTGTACCTCGTGAGCTCGGGTTGGAGCCTCAGTGCCTTGCTCAAGGGCACCTCAACAGTTGTCAGGAAAAAAAACGAGCCACCCTTCCACCAACATCAAGTTGCCATTTCTTTTCACCACAGAAGGCTCGAACCGTTCCAAAGCCCAAGTCCTGACAGATGAGTTACTGCCGCCTCTGTACAGTATTGGGTGCAATAGGGTGAACAGTGTGCTGTTATTCTTGATCATGCTTTGACAAAGACACCTGGGAATTGTTTTAAATTGTGGGAAAAGTGCACAATATGTCTCGTGTCTTGAATGTGTTGACGCAATGGCCTTGCTCAAAAGTAATATTACAGGGATACTCAATACAATAAAAAGCAGAAGCAGGCAAATTAGTTCAATTCCTAAGCAAATTAACACACAACAGGAGAGAGACAAAGTGAGCACGTTAAGAGTGAAATTGTGAGAGAAAGTACGACTTGGCGGCAGCAGTACATCTTGATCAAGCGATGACTGATCATATCAGCGCCGGCCATCTTTCACCAGCCGCCATTTGACGACACGACGTGACCCTCGTATACATGCGCACGCACATCCATTTCCCCCAACGTACCCCCAGGCAGGAGCATCAATAACGTACGGCCTGGCCAGGAGCCTCTGTTTACACACACACTCACATGCGCACACACTCCCTCATTCACACACAAATGCACAGAGCATGTGCGAGAATACACCCAATTCTGACACTCCCGTATTCACGCAGCCCTTCAGTTGCGTGTGTGCATGCACACACACATCCACACAATATGGCGATGTGCCCTCGGGTCTGAGGGCCGACTCCAGCACTCTACATCCCCCCCCACAACCTCCTGGCCCCTGTTTTTAGTGACAGCTAAGATGAAGGAAAAGAGGTGAATGAAAAGGAAATAAAGATACAGTGCTTGAATTTATTACAGTTTCTCAGCACCGAATTTCAGCCTGCTCACTTCTCTTAAAAATCAGAAATTAGTCGAGTATAACATTCAACTATAACATTTTTTTTTAATTAAAATGTAAAAATCACTTTTACTACATTGATAAAGTCACAGCAAACAAAAAGTCATATAGCATTCAAAATAAGATTTCAGTTAAAGAGCTTCTACCTAATGGTATATTAATCATTACTGAAATATATTCGATTATGTTTTTAATTAATCAATGAAACAGATAATTAAAAAAAGTAATTTCCATCCCGGCGGACGACTGGTTAGAGCGTCAGCCTCACAGTTCTGAGGACCCGGGTTCAATCCCCGGCCCCGCCTTTGTGGAGTTTGCATGTTCTCCCCGTGCCTGCGTGGGTTTTCTCCGGGCACTCCGGTTTCCTCCCACATCCCAAAAACATGCATTAATTGGAGACTCTAAATTGCCCGTAGGCATGACTGTGAGCGCGAATGGTTGTTTGTTTCTATGTGCCCTGCGATTGGCTGGCAACCAGTTCAGGGTGTACCCCGCCTCCTGCCCGATGACAGCTGGGATAGGCTCCAGCACGCCCGCGACCCTAGTGAGGAGAAGCGGCTCAGAAAATGGATGGATGGATGAATTTCCATCCCGTTATTCAAAAACAGGGCACAATTTAAAACTTACTTGACATTGCAGAAAATGCCCAAACTGGTTTGGTCCGTGACATTTCAGAAAATGGGGCAAACATTTTTTTCCAAAGCAGATGTTTGCAAATGTCTTATTCTGATTAAATGATAATCAGTCTGCTTTCATGGAGGACTACAGAAATGTGAGGATATTTTTCGGTGAAGAGGCTGAAATTCTGAGGATTTTGACAAAGTTAAAATAAACATAACTCTTAATGATTAATTGATTATCAAAATAGTTAATGATTAATTTGATAACCAATTAATTGTCAGTTAGCGATAAGATTTGTTCTAAGTGTTTATTATTTTAATTGTCTGAATTTAAGAAAAAAGTGGTAAATGTATTTTACTTTGTGATTGGTCGGTTGAATACTGGCAATAACACACACGCGCACAGACACGCGCATTATTACCTTTACTTGCCTGTAGTACTTGCCGAGCAGCCTGACAGCTTTTCTTAAGTGTGTACTTTTCTTTATTTAATTAATTAAAACAATTGTCAATGAACTTTATATTAGACAAGCATAAAACAATCAATCTACCGCTATGTGTGTGTGTGTGTGTGTACGCATGTGTATTTTAATAATTAGCAGGCAGTAAAGCGACTGTGTTAATTGCATTTAGGATCCTGCCTGGGGAGACTGGGAGAGGGAGGAGGAAGAGAGGGGTGGAGATCATCTTACATTTCTAGCCCCCAAAATAGAGAATTCCCATGTATTCTTAGATATAAAATGGAGCATGCACACACATATCATCCCTGGCATCACACGCACACAAAAATACACACACACGCACACACAGAGGCCCTGGGAGGATTGAGCTAACCTTAATTAGCCTAACAGTGTGGTGAAATTGATTGAAATGCAGAACATCAATTATTAAGTTTAACTGTTTTCATAACCCTACACACGTCCTACCACGTAACACATGTAAGAGGGGGTGGGCTGGGGGAAGGGGGTGTGTGACGACGAGAAAGGAAGACGTGCGTGTGTGGACGCACATACTGTATCCATATCACTTGTGTGAATTTCTCGCAATGTGATGTGATCACTTCTCACCGTGCACATACAGACTGAAAATGGGAATATGGGTGAACTCAAGATTTTGGATGAACATTTGACTAAATATCCTTGACTGACAATGGGGAAAATTCATGCTCTAATTACTGAATATTTACTCATTTAAATGATATTTGCATTAGAATGCAGTATAAGAATCAAATATGTTCGCTGTACTACTGGCTGAATAACGTGCCGCTGAGGTGATGCTTAATAAACAGTTAACTTTCCCGTGTTTGTTGTTAATTGGTGACTAACGCACACAACAACTCGGATCGAGGTGCTGACGTTTTAAACAATGTTGCCGCCGTGGAGCGAACTGTTTAGCTCCTTAGGTCGCTACCTCGTTAGCTTGTGGGCTAGCGAACATAATCAACAGTTAACTTTCCCGTGTGTGTGTTTTTTGGGGACAAACGCACACACACAACAACAACTCGGAACGAGACGCTGACGTTTTAAACAACGTCGAAACTTTGTTCTGTTCGACTGATAATATTAAGAAACCACAACGGCAGCTTAAAAACTCCACTGTGACACAATAAAACTGTTCCAGCAAAAAAGGGATATAGATCCTCCATTCTGCTTGACCTAACAGCCGAACAGGACAAAAGAATAAATAAATAAACGTCGCCACGGTGGAGCCAGCTATTTAGCTCTTAAGCTCGCTAGCTTGCGAACATAAAAAACAGTTGCCTTTAGTGTCTCTGTTGTGTGCTCCGTGATGCACATGGAGCAAGGCTGTGGAGTATTAGACGGCGCCAAAACCGGTCTGCCGGCGTTCCACGAGCTGACTAGCAGCACAGTGAGCCAACTGCCGGCTCACCACCACAGTGACAATTTATCGAGTCCGGAAAAACTATCGTGTCCATTTTATTTACCAAACAAAAAGTCAATATAGTAATTATCGTGACAGGCCTACCGACACGCTTTTCACACTTCAAAGCAGATCATTTGTGTGCCTTTCTTATGTTTTTCCACCATTACTTTTGTGAAGATGTTTGAAATAAACAAAAATCTTAGAAGTGACATTACCAGTGAACGCAAACATTTATCTCACAGTTAAGCCTTATATTTCCATCCGTTTAGCTATGATAGGACCAACACATTACAACAGTGCCCCAGTCTCCCAAATCACAACTGCTGTCATCTGGTGACCTTTTGAACCCAATTCACGTGAAGGTCACGAGCATGCGAAGGTGATGTAATTCCAACCACACATGCTGCTGCTTTGAGCTTAACGACCTGTGGTCAGTTAGCCGAATGTCACACTCACAGGTGACCAATATGTATTAAACACGAGTTTGAACCCATTCACACAACTTTGTGACTGGAGTTGATTTGTGGCCAAGTGACCTTAAGAGTAGATCTGTTTTTTTTTTTTTTTTTTTTTAAAGGGCCCCAAAAATCCAACAATGATGCCATTACCTCATATTTGACAAAAGCTGGTTCGTTAAGAGTGTGTGGTTTATTTAATGGCTTTGACAGTACTACCTGCAGGCTTAAGACAATATTTTGCAATGAGTCTCCAGAGCATGTTTTGTGAGAAGGGACCAATAGACTTGCTTTTAGTACAATGGTCATAGATTTTTTCATTTTATTTTATTTTGTTCAGTAACTGAAGTGCTGATTATCTATTGCTATTCCAGAACGATCTAGTATGTGTGGTTTTAAGTTTAGGAGAGATTTTATTTGCTGCATGATTCATAATTTCTAATAAATTTGATCAATCTGTTGATTATTTTTCGATTAATCGATGAATCCGAATATTTTTTAAAAAATCATGTTTTTTAATGTCCATCCCTTAATTAAAAAACAGGACATTATTTCAAACTGACAGAGCAGAAAATGACCAAACATTCATCGATTATTATTCAGGTACTGGTTTGGTCACAGGCGGCACGGTGGACGACTGGTTAGAGCGTCAGCCTCACAGTTCTGAGGACCCGGGTTCAATCCCCGCCTCCACCTGTGTGGAGTTTGCATGTTCTCCCCGTGCCTGCGTGGGTTTTCTCCGGGCACTCCGGTTTTGTCCCACATCCCAAAAACATGCATTAATTGGAGACTCTAAATTGCCCGTAGGTGTGAATGTGAGTGCGAATGGTTGTTTGTTTGTATGTGCCCTGCGATTGGCTGGCAACCAGTTCAGGGTGCACCCCGCCTCCTGCCCGATGACAGCTGGGATAGGCTCCAGCACACCCGCGACCCTAGTGAGGTGAAGTGGCTCAGAAAATGGATGGATGGATGGATGGTTTGGTCACGTTTTTTTTTTGTATTCCAGAGTAAAAGCAGATGTTTCAAACTTCTTCTTGTTTTGATGAAAAACAAAGACAATCAGTCAGCTTTCATGGTTGACTACAGAAATCGGAGAATATCTAATGTTGAGAGACTGAAATTCCAAGTTACGAGCTTGGTCATAGAACGAATCAGACTCCTAAATCAAGGTACCACTGGATAATGCATTTCATAGGGGTAGAGCTAATGATGTCATCTAGGCCTGGTACACACAAAAGGATTTTTGAAATCTTAAAATATTTTTATTATTTTTTTAATCTGTGACAGACCCCACTCAAAGATTTTAAAAAAAATGACATTTAACAGTTTTGGTCATATTGTGTGTGGTGTGATCTGATCATCTCAACAGAGATAAAAGCACGTAAAAATTCTGTTCTGCCGCCAGTCTCGAAATCTCGCGAGATCACACATGATCTAATAAAGCCAAAGAATAAGAAGAAACACTTGCGGATATGCGCTGAGTGTTTCGGGCTTTTCCCACACACACAAAGAAAGAGTTTCGGTCGTAAATATTGAACACGTTCATTATTTATTGTCCACCCCGACCTGTTTCGGACGCTAAAATTGGAACAAATCCATTCTTAACACACATCAAACCCAAGGATAATCTAATTAAACATAAGATTGTCTCGCATTTGATGTACTTGGGGCAAAATCAGGACAAAAACAGCCCAACTGTCTTTATGTGTGTAGCAGGCCTAAGAGACCTTGAACATAGCGACCTCTGGGTTTGAGCAGCCCCAAGTCCACCCTGTTGCATCACTTGACCAAACAATGGCCCGTCTCACTGTCTTGTCTTTGTCCCGGTGCTGCATCACTGCGACCCACTGAGTCAATGGAAAACTCATTTAGGACTAATTACATGGTTCAGGCTCCTGTGTCTCTCTTACTTCTCTTTACCTCTTCTCTTTTCTCCATCACTCTCTCTCTCTGGCTCGCTGTCCTTTTGCGCTCTCACTTCTTTGCTCCTAACGCTCCTGTTACCAGATCATGGTAGTCTTGCGCTACCGGCCAGCCATAACAACACAACAACGGCGTTAAGAAGGTGCATTGTTATTTCCTTGGGGTCAGCCATAGGTTAGAAGCCAGTCTTAATTAGTTGTCATAACTTATACATGATTACCTCTCCTCAGGTCCTCTGCCCTATCGAAAACACCCATGCAGTGTATGCTCTAGACTTAAAGCTAAGAAGAGGGTTTCTCCATATACATATCCCATGTCCCTTTGGAAAAAAAATGAACACAACTGTCTTATAATTTCACAGTATTATTAAATAATTGTTAAAAACTCTTCTTTATGATCGAACAAATAATTCATTTCAATGCATTCAATTTGCCTAATCCGCTCATACTGTTGAGATGCCAATATTATTAACTAATTTCATTGTGAAAGTATTAAGGGTACTTTCCTCAACAACTTCGAGGGACGATTTAGTCTTGAATGAACCGAACACGTGTGTGTTTGGATTATGTAAGGAAGCTGGAGTTCCAGAAGAAAATCAAGCACAGGGAGAAA